>NC_087358.1:36203395-36228395 GCF_030014295.1 Loxodonta africana | reverse complement strand
TCCTTGTTGTGATTCTTTAACTAAAGCAACAATGGAAACGTTATCCAGAAAATCCAGTTTTTGCCAAGGATTAACAAATATTATTGAAAATACTATAAATTATTTATTCCATGGACACAACTTTATTTAAAAGTGATTAATGAAAGCAAACCATTTTTCCCCCTTTGGAAGTATTTTATGGACGATTTAAGGAGTACCTAAGTGCTGAAAACATGACGTCAGTAATCATTGTGATGATCCTTACAAATGACTTCTGAAATGTATGTCAGACAGGAACTAATTAGTAACTTTTTTTTGGTTTTGGATGGGCTTAATCTTTTTTTTTTTTTTTTAATTAGTCAGTAGTCTCTTAACATTGAGTTTTTAACACTCAGTTTATTGAAAACTTTAACAGTGATAGTGTAGTTGGGTATTTAGTGTAAAACTCCTAGCATAAAATAGCAGATGGAAATTATGAGATATCATCATCAAGGGCAACATTTTTAATGCCCTTCTTCAAAATCAAGTCCATCACCTTGGTAGTATACAAGTTTGAAGTACCAAGAGATCAATGTCAGTCTGTTAAATGCTAAGAACTCAGAAGGTCTAACTTTAAAGACAAGCTGACAATTTAGTGGACAGAATGTCAATACTTCTAAACATTTCAAGGGCAAAAATATTGCTTTATACAATCTGTGTCACATTTATTGCAAGAAAAGAATTTAGATTTTTTTTCTTCTGCATCCTGTCAGCACTTTTCCTTTTATTATACAGTGATACATAATTAAGGAGTTCAATATGGAATAATTCCCAGGCTGACCCTTTTAACAATACATTCCGAGTCTTGTGATATTACATGCTAAAACACAAGAAAAATGCAAATACTTCATCCTTTCCAAACACTATACATTTTACCAATTGTACCTTTTTATGGATAAAAATTCAGTGTGTGCGATAAAGCACTTGAATAAAATTGCAAGGCCTTTTATGATATCACTATCAGCTCCAGTTTTTTATCATATTAAAATGGAAGCAAGTAATTACTGACATATTTCAGAAAGGATGAGCTAAGTTGAAACGTAACATACCACTGTAGGTTAAGAGCACAAATACTGACACAGACACTCTCTGAATCTCTATTTCTTCAACTGTAAAACAGGAGAGATAACATTACCTATCTCCAAAAGTCATTTTGAGGACTAAGTGCAGACTACACCTGTTGTTATTAGTTGCTGTCCGTCAATTCCAATTCACAGCAACCCCATGTGTGCAGAGTAGAACTGCTTCATAGAGTTTTCAAGGCTGTGATCTTTCGGAAGCAAATAGCCAAGCCTGTCTTTTGGGGCACCACTGGGTGGTTCTGAACTGCCAACCTTTAGGCTAGTAGTTGAGCATTTAACAGCTTGTGCCACCCAGGGACCAAAGACTACATTAAGTATAAAACACTTAGACTAGTACACGTGGTATATAATACAGGTTATAGAGTCCCTGGGCGGCGCAAAGGAGTAAGTGTTCTACTACTAACCAAAAGTTGGTGGTTTGAACCCACCCAGAGGCATCTTAGAAAAAGGTCTGGCAATCTGCTTCCAAAAGCTCACAGCCTTGAAAATTCTATGCAGTGCAGTTCTACCCTGAAACACACAGAGTCACCATGAATTGGAGCTGACCCAAGGGCAACTTGTTTGGTTTTTGGTTTTAAATACAGGTTAGATTTTTAATGCAATAGCTTTGAAGAAAGGATTGTTTTACCACCATTCCCATGAATATGTACAATGACTATTAGAAAGGGGTCTTAAAATAAAGATTTACTGTAATGTAAGAACAGGGTGGTCTGTACTACTACTACAAAAAAAAAACTACTGCATTTTTAGGCAAATAACACGCACCTTTGACATTTGTTTGGCAACCTTGCCCTCCACCCCTGTGAGATGTTTTCATAAGAGAACTATGCTTTTTTTGTTTTAACAGCAACATGTTAAAAAAAAAAAAAAAAAAAACACTGACACGGCAGTGCTTATTAAAATGTCTCAAGGGAGAGTGTGTTTTGCAAACAAATGTAGAAGGTGTACGTTATTTCCATAAAAATACAGTACTCATTGGCAATTGTCAGACATTTAAGATTTGCCTTGAGTCAAAATCTTATCTTCTCAAAGAGGTCTTCCTGGGCTAGCTTCTTTAGGTTTAAAATATGCCCAAGTTTCAATTATGTCATTAAAAGCTTAAACTTTGTCTATTATATTTGTCTAGTATTAGATCTGTACTTATATCTAATCTTTATGAGATATTAAAAAGAGTATCATCCCTTCTTTTGCTTTGCAACTTCAGAGCACCTTAAAAAAAAAAAAAGTCACAGCTATATCTTCCCAGAATTGGTGTAGAAAAGTTGAAAGGGCTTTGCTAACTTAGATAACACAAAGAGGCCTTAGTAAATCAGAGTTGAAATAGCATCTTATTTGAGTCTAAGTGACTAAAAAAAAAAAACCCTGAAAAGTTGGTATTTTCTTCCCTAAGAGTCTTCCATCATTGAACACGGGAAATAATTGCAATGAAAGACATGTGAGCAGAGTCTTTGCCACTGGGCCCTCATAAATCTTGCCAGTTCCCAGTGAACAACACCAAATATTTGCAGCTGAGGAACATTTGGTCTGGCTTAAATTAACATATCTCAGCAGTCAGAAGTCATTAAGCTTTGCCAATGATTTGAAACATTTTTTCCATTTCAAAAATGACATTAGCTTTTATTTATTTTTCCGGATGAAGAAAGTAGTAAAAACTAAAACAAACACCAGGAAAATGGAAATTATTAATTAAAAAAAATGATAAAGGGTCTTTGTATTGCCTTTGGTAAATTTGCTATTGCCACTTTTTTAAGACTTTTTTAGCTCATGTGCATATAATCAAATAATAATACAAGATGATACATGTCAATTTTTATGGCAAATAATGATTTAAGAATAAAAATGTGGTATGTGTTACCTTCAATTTTTGTAAATTTAGGCATTATCAGTTTTAGGCTGATAAAAATCATTGCATTAGACAGAATCATCCATTTTCATGTGTGTATATATATATATACACACACACACATACTGGAGTGTTTTTCTAAGATTAGTTCTGATATAGAGTTCATCAAGACATAAGGGTGGGGGCAAGTTATTTACAGCAATTCCATTATTACACCAAGAAATATTCCACATATAAAAGAAGAGAGTAAACAGTTTCAGCTGACTGAGATTTAGAATTCACGTAAGTACATTCATCTATTTTGAATTAATTTCACCTACTCAAAAAAAAAAACTTTTTTTCACTATGTGGTATGTTCCTTCTTCAAGAAATAACACTGTTTTGTCAGAGTTCCTAGGTAGTGCAAATAAATGGTTAACACACTTGGCAGTTAACTGGAAGGTTGGTGGTTGGAGCCAACCTGGAGGTGTCTCAGAAGAAAGGCCTGGCAATCTACTTCCAAAAAATCAGCCCTTGAAAATCCTATGGAGCACAGTTCTACTCTGACACACTTGGGGCCACCATGAGTTGGAATTGGGCTTCGAAGAGATTCAATGAACCCCAATTTTTTAAAATTTGGGCTATCTGGAATCATAACTAGAGCAGGAAAAATTGCAGATCTAAACCCTGCTGGAAACAATCTCTCAGAAAACAAGGGCAACATACGCATTGCATGGCAACCAAACCTCTCGCATAGGGGATTCTTTGCAGTCAGAAACAACACTGCCCAGCTCATGGCGGCCAAACTCACTGCTTTGAATGTGTGTCGCTCCCCTCAGTCCCGGCTATAATCTAACCTCATGCATCAGGCTCCTGAAAGTGCTCAGTATGCCTCTTCTGAGTCACCCACTCCAGCGCTTCTACCTATAATTTTGCCTGTTCCGGTTATGAGTCCGGATCACCCAAATTTAAAACATTCAGGTCTTTTCCAGTTTTGCTTCATTGGCCTTGACTGAACCAGTTCAATCCAGTTCGAAGCCCAGGTTGGAATTGACTTGCAGGCAGCTGTTTTTTTGGTTTTTAGTTTTAGGGAATAAAACAGGATTTAGAACCTGTAACTTGATTCCCCTTCTATTTTCCCTACAGAATAGTTGTGTCAACCTGAACTAGTCATTCAGCTTTGGGTAGCCTCGATCTGTAAAGTAAAGAAAATAACACCCACTTTGCAAGTCACTAAGGACTAGGAATCACGCACAAAACACAGCCGCTGCCCCACTATAAGCACGCTATAAATGGTGGCTGTTAATAGTAATATTTTAAGAATAGCTAAATTGGTAGCATTACTGTCAGCATGTAATTCATTTTTATATATTCTCACACAGAGTGAATTTTATTAATTGGCAGCATACAACTAGCCAGAGACCTTTATTATAATAAATAACTGACAATAGAAATATACATATATATGTACATATATATATTTACCATGAGAAAAACTAGGAATATGGAAATAGAGGGTGAGGAAAATGAGGGGAAAAAAAAAGCACTTATTAGGTGCCAAAAGCTGTATTCATTTTTATTATATGATTTCATTTAGTACTTAAAATTTCGATTAGGGTATTTTTATCATTCTATTTCTATACCACTAATAGGCATGGTTTCTGGGATTTAGAGTTAGGCCACCCTGCCTCCAGGTTGGTGTTTTCTTTCCTATGCTCTTCTACTGGGGAAAAAAAAAAAAAATTCATTTCAGAAAATATTTACTAATGACTTCAGATAACTTTATGGTTTATTAGTTTGTGAAAGGATACAATTTAGTTGCATCTATATATCACCATGCATTTTAAATTCAAATTTAGCCCATTGCCATTCCTGAAACACATGAATGGGGATGATATTGTTTCAAAAAACCTGCACTCTGCTTGTGAATATTTTTTTCCCCCAAAGATCAGATCCAAAGTAATTGATACTATAGAAAACAAACATTCGGGGAGATAAAATTTGAGGTCCCGTATTTTAGCAAAATGACCATTAGAAAGAGAGTAAGCAACGAGAGAAAGAAACGTCAGTAAGACTTACTTGATAAATGCTTAAAGAAAAAGTCTCTGTATATAGATCTCTTCCATTAAATTACTTAGGTTGTCTTTGAAAACAATAATTGCACTATGCTGGCTCTTTGTCTTTTCAGTTTTGGGAACCACTTTTAAAGAAAGTTAAAGTATGCTATGTTCGGTAAGTATGAAACAATTAAGCATTGCAGATAGAAGAAAGGATGTAGCAAAAGCCTGAACAAGAAACACAACAGGATCTCTGAAAAAATGCAATACTTCTGGATCTATACACCCTGAAACACTGTAAAAATTAATGCATTTATTTCACTACTCCGGGAAGGGCATGGCCTAACAAAGCTCTCGGTATTACCCATCAATTCTAAGGTCATGCTGCACTGAAGAAAGGGAAAGATACATTTTGATCACTGCTCCTGTATACTCTTTGGGCTTATTGTATAATATTCTAACTTGTGTGGTAAAGATTGCTTAAAACATGTATTTTCTTCCTTTCTTTGATAATGTGTGAGAGTTACCCTCCATTTTAAAGGCAGTTACATCATTGCTTTGTGTGGAGGGATTAAGGGTTCCTGTAGAAATGTAAGGGGAAGACATAAGATTGACTCTCTTCCTAGTCAACTGTCTGTAGATGGGCTACTTGCCCTGCCTTCTCAGTCTCATGTCTTCCCCTTCCTTGTATTAATTTACAGATTTCATCCTTTCACAGAAGGACGAGAAAGAAGAAGACAAGTAAATCATACATACTAAGCACCATGTGATTAAAAAAAAAGTTAGATCCTTAATTTTAGAAACTAATACTTGGACATGACAGTTTAAAATCAAAAAATTGGTGTTCAGTAAACACTTATTAAATAATGTAGAAATTTAAAAGCTTAAATAACTTTCATTTGTAGAAATGATTTTCATTTCGCCTCTGTTTTCTTTCTTTCTAAATAAAAAGAAAACAAAATAAAGGATTTCTAAAGATAATTTCCAGGTTGGATTATATGATCATTTCCAGACATTTTTTTTCCCCCCTTACGTTCAATATGAGGGGTAGAAGGCAGATAGAATGGTAGGAGGTAAAGAATGAGTTAGAAAATACACAGATAATAGCAAAAACAAAAATAAGCTAATCTGGTCAAGGAAGATGTTTTGCAACGTAGTAGCTACCTAACTCTTTTTAAATAATAAGCCATCTGCATTTATTGATATGAACAATTGGATATCTCTTTCTCAGGAGGTGAGTATTTCTCTAGCTTGACAGGAAGAGTTATTTGAGTTTAACAAAAACTAAGTTTTATTTGGATTTTATGTCTTATTAAATATATTACATTAATTATGCCTGCATAAATATAAATTGTTGAATCCACTTAAGTTATCTCAGAATGTAACTGAGTTTCAAATGCATTTTGTTCACATGCTCCTAATTTAAAAAAAGAAGAAAAAGTCTAGGGAGGTGTTTATAACTTTATAAACAAAGAAGAGATGTTTATCCTTGCATAAACATGTGGGGGTTGAAAAAGAACTGGAATGGTAAATAACTAAAAATTGTAAAACTATTTACAAGTTCCTGTAGAATGAATTCTGAAGCTCCGTAATTTCCAATGAAATGCACAAAGTAAACATTTGTTTATAAACTTCATTTGCCAAATGCAATCATTAATATTTCTTTAACAAATGAGTTCAGAGCTAGGATTTGGCCTACTAACTGCTGAAATACTAAAACTTACACGAGAAAAGAAACAGATACAAAAATCAGTCCTCCAAATCTTTATGCGAGTTAACACTATAATATAGTCATGCGCCGCTTAACATCCATGATACCTTCTGTGACATAGGATGTTATGTGACTTGAACATTGTGGGAACATCTGGATTCAGGGGACATGGAGCTCCCAGGCCCTGAGGCTGCTGGGCGGCGCATGATCAGGGCAGTTCCCGTTGTGGACACCTCAGGTGAGCACTTGGCTGGGTCCTGCGTGGAAAGCAGCCACATCACCATGAAGGTCATGGTGGGGGGGCTCTGGGCACCAGCCGGGGCAGCGGGGGAGTGGTCTTAGTAACCAGGCCGGCTGGGCCCAACGATCCCTGCCAAACTCGGGTGCTCAGAAGCAGGATAGGGCGCCCACTCCTCCCAGTGTCAAGGGTATCTGTTCCCATAGGTGTGGAGCAGTGGGGCAGGCTTGCTGCCTAGTTGGGCTGTGGGCATCGCCCTAAGGGTGCGAGCCAAGCCACAAATGTATAGGCAGTGAGACATTGCCCAAACAGAAGTTATGAGGCACATGACTGTATGAGTTAGATTCTAAGGGTTCTAATTTTGTTAACGTTGCCATTTTGTGTGCTAGTTCATTCTAAGAGGTGTGGTATTTAAAACAAGTTGGTAAACTGGAAGACACAGGCTCACTGTCCAAAGGTGTCTTCTGAATGTCAGTTCTAGCACACTGAGTTTCTAGGTCTCATTCTTAAAATGAACATAATATACTTTTAATATAGTTGCTTTGAGGAACAACCAAATTTATATATGTATGTAAATGTATACTGTGCCTGGCCTGTAGTAGGAACTCAGTAAGTTCTTATTATGTTTCCTCTTTCATCTGAAAGCAGAAAATAAGCTAATATTAGTAAACTATTTTTTATAAGATCTATGGTCACCAAATAATGCTAAAGTCCTTGGTTTGAACTTTGACAATTGTTATATCTTTAGAATATTGACATTTTGCATAGATAATCTTAGCAGGCTCTGGGGTTTTCAAGTATACTGCATTATTATACTACATTATTAAACTATAACCCACAAAACAGTTTGAGGAAAACATGTATCCTCTCTCTGTTTGAGAATTCGTTTTAATTTTAGAAATACAGGGAAGGGAAAAAAGAGGTAAAGGATGTGTTTATAAAATTTATAAATCAGTTTAATTTTTTAGATATTCATTTGACATTTTCACATTTATTATTTGCATGTTAAACTATTCTACCAAAAGCAATTTAGAAAGAGCTTCTTCAATGTCAACAGGAAAGTAATTGGAAAATCTTTACCAAAATAAAAATTAATAAATCCATCTTTCATAGTAGTTAATTATGAAATTAGCTTGTACTATTGATGAAGAATGAGATATAAAGGAGAGCTGAATGGAAAAGATCTAATGTGTTCCTGATGTTTAACAACTCCTAGTGGACAGTAGGTAGGCATTCCATAAATGCCACCTAACTTCCTTCCTATTGTTGTTATTGATTGAGTCAGTTATTCCAAATATGAAAATAGCAATCCTTTTATGAAAAACTGCTGCTGTCTAAATAATCACTTTAAGGACTAAGGGGCATCTGACCTGAGCCATGGTGTTTTCAATCGCCTCATGCACATGCGAAAGCTGAACAATGAGTAAGGAAGACCAAGGAAGAATTGATGCCTTTGAATAACAGTGTTGGCAAAGAATATCGAATATATCACAGACTGCCAGAAAAATGAACAAATCTGTCTTGGAAGAAGTACAGACAGAATGCTCCTTAGAAGCAAGGATGACAAGACCTTGTCTCACATACTTTGGATATTTGGACATTTTATCAGGAGGGACCAAGGGAAAAAGAGGAAGACCCTCAAGGAGATAGATTGACACAGTGGCTGCAACAAAGGGCTCAAGCATGACAATGATTATGAAGATGGCACAGGACCAGGCAGTGTTTCATTCTGTTGTACACAGGGTTGCTATGAGTTGGAACTAACGTGACAGCACCAAACAACATAACAACAGATAATCCATGACAAAAGCCCTAATTATCTCTTCCAGTTTGCATCTGCTTTACCACCTTAAAACATTTGGGATATGTGTGATAATAAATTATATTTGGATATATTCCTCTGCTGAGTTTATTTTTATGAATCAAAAGGAATTTTCTAGTTAACACATATCCAAGGGTCCACCTGACTTCAAATAACATTAATAATATATTTTCCTGTGTATGAGATGCATTATATTTAGAAACAAAAAAGTAACAAGTGGACCCAAGAAATACATGGGAGATATTTTTATTCTATTTGAAACAAACAACATACTGGGAATTGCCTACTTCTACCAGTAAGCCACTTTGTTTTCAGCAACTGGTCAGAAAAAAATATTCAAAATTAAAAAAAAAAAAAAATTTAAACACAAAAAGTGACATAAACTTTTTTTAAAAAAATAAGTAGGAGAGTATAATGGAAACTGAGTCACAGAAAAGCTTTTCAAAACTTATTTTATAGGATTCCCCGCCCCCCATATTTTCTATTAATTGCATTTAAAGCAATTTTTCCTGTATTTCCTTCTTCAGTCTGTTTGGAGGTTGGCCCTCAAGAGAGTTAAAAAAAAAAAAAAAGTCTCATGTAGTTTCTTTTATTTCAAATCTTAACTCACCATGAGAAGAGTAAAAAACTACAACAGTGAAACTTAAATCTCTTAAGAGAAAACTTCAGTCTATACAGGCTGTTAGTTATTTGCCTACTATTACTTATTTCCTTAAAGTAGGCTTGAACACTATGATCTTGAAATCATTAGAAACATGACCACTGTTATTTCAAGCCTATATTAAATTCTAACATGCAAATTTGACTAATCTCATTTAAATTATTTCAAGGTTTTTATTCAATATTTTGTATAAGAAAAAAAGTTTGACATTTCCACACACACACACATGCACTTTTTTTTTAATGTGTTAATATCTAGAATAAAAGAGTACTGAAAAAGAGCATCCACATGTGTCTTAGTTATCTAGTGCTGCTATACCAGAAGTACCACAAGTGGATGGTTTTAACAAAGAGAATTTTATTTTCTCACAGTCTAGGAGGCTAAAAGTCTGAATTCAGGGTGCCAGCTCCAGGCAAAGGCTTTCTCTCTCTATTGGCTCTGTGGGAAAGTCTTTGTCATCAATCTTCGACGGTCGAGGAGCCTCTCAGCACAGGGACCTCTGATCCAAAGGACATGCTATACTCCTTGCTCTTGTTTCTTGGTGGTGTGAGGTCCCCCTGTCTCTCTGCTTGCCTCTCTCTTACATCTCAAAAGAGACTGATTTAAGCCACAACCTAATCTTGTAGATTGAGTCCTGCCTCATTAACATAACTGCTTCTAATCCTGCTTTATTAACATCATAGAGGTAGGATTTACAACACATAGGAAAATCAAATCAGATGACAAAATGGTGGAAAATCACACAATACTGGGAATCATGGCCACCCCAAGTTGACATGTATTTTGGGGGGACACAATGCAATCCATGACAAGTACTTTTTGTTCTTGCTATTTCAACAAAAACGCCTTCTCTCCTATTTCCCACCCCACCTCCAGTGACTCACAGAGAGAGAGAGACTCACATAAACACACTAGAAGCTTGGTCAGGAAATTGGACATCTTATCTTCAGGTCTGCTAAATAAGGACCAATAACCTAGGTCTGCAGCACTCTTCATGATAACTGCTTTTATGAAATGAAATTTTGACTTCTTCACAGCTTAGCTACCAGAAGACACTATCAGTAGACCTGCATTTCTGTTTAGCGTGAGGACAGTAAAAGATTTCAACATCTGACAACAGAAAATGAACAACAGATAAAAATATCTTTGAAATGGTTTCTCAATGTAAGGCAACCTTTCTGATGTTGATTTACATTTTTATTATTGTTTACTTTCCTGACAGATGGAAGGTATACTAAACACAGAGCCCATAAATTAAAGGAAAAATATGAACATCAACACAAACAATGAAAATACAAGAACCGTTTTTAAAAGGTATTTGTTTTTAAGGTGAAATTAACCTGATAAATTTAACTATTTACTTTTTCAAGGAGTTGGAATAATTGTGTAATACTTACTATTTAGTTATACTTAGATAAATCATTAGGAAAAAAAAAAAAACTCTGAATTGTATTGAAGCTCTACTTCTAAAATTGGCCAAAGAACACCAGAACATTTTTTCAGCATCTAAGGAGGAAACAATATTTTGATTGCTCTCAAAATCAGGAATTACAGCTATGTGGAACAGGGGAAGATTATTTAATAAGCAAGGTAAGCACAGTGCTTGCCTGTAGTGAACAATTTCATGTGGTTTGATGCGGTGAAACCCAGATTAACAAATAAGCACAAGTAAACCTGTGCTTACCTTGCTTACTGGGTCATCCATCCCGTCAGGGATTGTAAATTTGAAAAGAGTTTTCATTCTGTAGGAAGGTGCTGTTGGGTTGGGAGAGAGAGAAATGCCAGCCATACTAGCAGCAGACTCTTTGATGCGGTGAAAAAATGTGAAATTGTTCACTATAGATGATCTGGTAAGCAAGGTAAGCACTATGCTACCATGACTATTGGATAATCCACCCCTGATGTGGAAGATATGTAGAAACAGCACGTAGATTTTTAAAATAAAGTATAAAATACCATTTTAAATTTTACATTACTCCCTACCTCCTCTGGAGGAGGTAGGGAGTAACTGAAGGTGAATTAGTATTTATAAAAATGGTGAATTCCATTGCCATATGATATCATGAAAATATTAAAGCTATCATTCATTTTTAATATTATGTATACTATTTCTTTCCTTTATGGAAAGGGGGAAAAGATAGTTAAAATTTATCACTAGATGAACTCATGCAAATCAAACTGTGCTTTTAGCTTTGTTCCTGTCTATGGCTAAATGGAGGAGACCTGGTGGCATGGTGTTTAAAGTGCTCATCTGCCAATCAAAAGGTGAGCAGTTTGAACCCACCAACCACTCCATGGGAAAAAGATGTGGCAGTCTACTTTCATAAAGATTAACAGCTTTGGAAACCCTCTGGGGCAGTTCTACTCGGTCCTACAGGATTGGTATGAATCAGAATCGACTCAAAGGCAGTAGGTTTAGATTTTGGGTTTTGTATGGCTAAATGAGTTTTTCAATACAAAATGCTGCTGAAGTTCTAGATAAAGGTAATTTTCTTTTTATTAAAAAGAGGTGAGGAGCAACAAACTAAAATCACTTAGAAAAAGAAGGTAGTGATTTTCTTTGACTCCTTCACTCCTAGAACAGCAACTTAACATATTTGAGCATCTCTCTGTTACTTAAAACTCCTGTAGTAAATTTTAGTTAATTTTACATCATAGAAAAATGATACTTAGAAAATCAAGCATACCATTATTAATATTTTTATATAAATTTCATAATGCATAATAATGATTTGAAAATTTGGTATAAGGAAATCTTAAAGAATTTTTCTTATGGACATTGATTTTACTCTTAGACCTTATAGAATAATAATAGTCACATATCATTTACAAAATGACAATTTTTTTTATAAAAATTAAAACCCCCAAATGTCTTTTAGTGTGTTAAAGAACTTCCTAATAGCTTATTCCAATCACCAGTAATTATCAATGCATCTTGATTGCATATTTTATCAATTTCAGACTGCAGAGCTAGTTAAAAATCATTACTTCTTCATCTTTGGCATCAGCAGTTTGTATGTAAATTTGAACAACAGTCATAAGTTTTCACTAGCCATTTTTTTTTTTTTAGAATTATATTCCCAGGCCCTTCTTCCTAGTCTGCCTTATTCTGGAAGCTCTGCTGAAACCTGTCCACCATGGTTGACCATTCTAGTATTTGAAACACCAGCAGCACAGCTTCCAGCATCACTGCAATGCACAAGATACCACAGTAACGCCAGAGATCGCGTGATAGACTTTTGCAAGACCAACAACTTATTGACTGCAAATTCCTTTTTCAACAACATAAATGCTGACTATATATTTTTTTTTTTTTTTATACAAGCGGACTTCACCAGATGAAATACACAGGAATCAAACTGACTACATCCGTGGAGAGAGACAATGAAGAAGCTCAATATCATCAGTCAGAACAAACCAGGGGCTAACTGCAGAACAGATCATCAATTGCTCATATGCAAATTAAAGACGAAGCTGAAGAAAATTAAAACAAGTCCAAGAGAGCCAAAGTATGACCTTGAGTATCCCACCTGAATTTAGAGACCATCTCAAGAATAGATTTGAGGTACTGAAATCTATTGACTGAAGACCAGATGAGTTTGGAAGGACATCATATGTGAAGAAAGCAAAAGATCATTAAAAAGACAGGAAAGAAAGAAAAGAGCAAAGTAAGTGTCAGAAGAGACTCTAAAACTTGCTCTTGGACAGAGTAGCTAAAGCAAATAGAAGAAATGATGAAGTAAAAGAGCTGAACAGAAGGTTTCAAAGGGCAGCTGGAGAAAACAAAGTATTATAATGAAATGTGCAAAGAACTGGAGTTAGAAAACCAGAAGGGAAGAACATGCTCAGTGAACAAGCTGAGAAAAAAAAAAAAACTAAAGGAATATATTCAAGCCTTGAGCTGCAAAACTGAAGAATTCTATGCGCAAAATGTTGAAGGACGCAGGAAGCATCAAAAGAAGATGGAGGGAATACACAGAGTCACTGTACTAAAAAAGAATTGGTCAATGTTCAATCGTTTCAGAAGGTAGCACATGATTAAGAACTGATGGTATCGAAGGAAGAAGTCCAAGCTGCACTGAAGGCACTGTCGAAAAACAAGGCTACGGGAATTGACAGATATTGAGATGTTTCAACAAACAGATAGCAAAACAATTGGAAGACAGCTACCTGGCCAACCGACTGGAAGATAGCCATATTTGTGCCCATTCCAAAGAAAGGTGATTCAACAGAATGCAGAAATTATCGAACCATACATTAATGCCATACGCAAGTAAAATTTTGCTAAGATAATTTTTTAAAAAAGTGGTTGGAGCAGTACATTGACAGGGAATTGCCATAAGTTCGACCCGGATTAAGAAGAGGATGTGGAGGGAGGGATATCATTGCTGACGTCAGATGGATCTTCACTGAAAGCAGAGATATCGGAAGGATGTCCACCTGTGTTTTATCGACTATGCAAAGGCATTTGACTGTGTGGATCATAACAAATTATGAATAACATTGAAAAAAAAGGGAATTCAAGAACACTTAATCATGCTCATGAGGAACCTATACTCAGACCAAGAGGCAGTCATTCAAATAGAACAAGGGGATTCTGCATGGTTTAAAATCAGGAAAAGTGTGCATCAGGGTTGTATCCTTTCACCATACCTATTCAATCTGTATGCTGAGCAAATAATCTGAGAGAGTGGATTATATGAAGAAGAACTGGACATCAGGATTGGAGGAAGACTCATTGACAACCTGTGATATACAGATGACACAACTTTATCTGCTGAAAGTAAAGAGGACTTGAAGAACTTACTGATGAAGATCAAAGACCACAGTCTTCAGTATGGATTACACCTCAACATAAAGAAAACAAAAGTCCTCACAACTGGACCAGTAAGCAACATCAATGATAAAGGGAGAAAATATTGACGTTTTCAAGAATTTCATTCTACTTGGATCCACAATCAACACCCACAGAAGTAGCAGTCAAGAAATGAAACAACATATTGCATTGGGCAAATATACAAAAGACCTCTTTAAAGTGTTAAAAAAAGCAAAATTGTCACTTTGAGGACTAAGGTACGCCTGACCCAAGCCATGGTATTTTCAATTGCCTCATATGCATGCAAAAGCTGGACAATAAATATGGAAGACCAAAGAAGAATTGATGCCTTTGAATTATGGTGTTCGTGAAGAATATTGAATATTCTGTAGACTGCCAGAAGAACAGACAAATCTGTCTTGGAAGAAGTACAGCCAGAATGCTTCTTAGAAGCAAGGGATGGTGAGGCTTCATCTCATGTACTTTGAACCTAGTATCAGAAGGAACCAGTCTCTGGATAAGGATATCATGCTTGGTAAACCAGAGGGTCAGCAAAAAAGAGGAAGACCCTCAAGAGATGGATTGACACAGTGGCTGCAATGATGGGCTCAAGCATAGCAACAATCATGAGGATGGCGCAGAACCAGACAGTGTTTTGTACTGATGTGCATGGGGTCCCTGTAAGTGAGAACCAACTTGATGGTATCCAACAACATTAACAGCAATAACTTATTACTAATGTTTTCTATTAAAATTTGGAGTGCTTTTTATAAACTGTTATCAAAAATAAAGGAGTGAAAGTAATTATCACAAATTTTTGTCATGATCTTAGGTGACAGACTTTGCAATCTTCATACAGAAACTAAATTTGTCTTATTTTAGAGACACAGTAAATTCCTTCAGAGAGTCCATGTGTTACAAAGGTATACAATGAAGTTAGATGAATGTCTTTTTTTCACTAGATCATGCTTTACTGTTGAGTATACTTTCTATAAAAATATTTGCAATGAACACTTGGAATACTTAGAGCTTTCTCACACACTTTATTTACCAATCTGGACTATATACTTCTGAGAAATTCCCAAAACATATAAAACGTAAAAAAGCTTTATGACAACTGGAATCTTTTTTTATAAATATTCTGAAAACTCAATAAGCTATCTCTAAAAGTGTTTCCAATATGTCTTGAACAATGAATTAACTTTGTCTCCCTAGTTGACTAAAATAAATGGAAAAAATGAATTTAAATATACATACTTTAGTTTTTGAATAGTTTCTTTGAATAATAATGTTTGGAAATTTTCAACCACAATTGAAGTAGAAAAAGGTTAAGCATAGTCACTGAAGCATTAAAATTTTAACTTATTTAAATGATTAATAAATTTATTTATTTTCATTTATTTTGAGAGTAAATGATTAAGAGGAATGTATTGATTTGATCTTTTATTTTAGTTAAAAATTTAACAAATACCAATCTAGATAAATTTATCAACACCTAAAATAAGAGATAAGTACAATTGAGAGTCTACTTTAAATAACTGTAGTTTTCTTAATACATTCAGAAATGTCAAAATTCAAAACATTCAGAAATTTGTGTGTAAAATTATTTTTTACTTAAAATTTTATACCTAAACATGCTCATTTTTAGCAGGAGATACATTCTTCAAGTGCAATTTTAGTCCTAAAGACCTAAGAAGAACTACTTTGGTTATAGAATTAGTCTACAATCAACTCCAATCTCATCTCACACCATTCCTCAAAGAGAAGTTCTTGAGACTTCTGGTCCTCTCAAAACCCTATGGCTTGAAGTAAATATCTAAAGACGACTGAACTAGAGGCAGTGTGCATAAAGGCGAGAGGAAAGAGACTTTCTCAGTTGCTGACAGTATTTTTGCCGTGGTCTGATTGCATCTACTGCCAAGAGGTTATGAATATTAAGAATTTTACATGTCCTGTAATGAGGTGACAAATTCCATTCTTCAAATCAAGTTTAAGCATTTTTGTATGCATTATTCAAGACTTTGAATGCTTAAAGTTTGTGTGAGCTAGATGGTGGACTGATAGCGGTAATCATGGTGACTTAACAAATCACTCATATCCCAATGTAGTAGACAGCTTGATTTCCCTTTTTTGTATCACTATCCCCTCCTTTATCAAACCCATCAGTAAATCCAGTTAGCTCCACTAATAAGCAATCCTTTTCTCTCCATTTTAACTGCCAACATTCTAGTCAAAGCCACCACTGTCTCTCACCTCATCTCTTTAATAACCTCTTAACTATTTTCTTTTTCAGTTCTTGCCACCTCACTCTCATTCCCAGTAATACCTTTGCAAAATAAAAGTCAAATAAATCTTTTAAAACTGTAAATTGTTCATGTCACTTTCCTGGTTGAAATCCTTAATGGATATGTATTAGACTTGGAATAAAGAACAAGCTACTTATCACTGAGTACAAAGACTACCATGATCTGGTCCCTCCAAGGGCATGCTATCTTAAGATGCATTGCCTTAGACCCATCATATTACCCAGTTTTGTATTGATCATAACACAAATCACCATCTAAGATTAGTTAATGTGTTGCCTTCCCTGTTTATTGTTTACTTGTTGTTCTTTCTGATGAGAATATAGGCTCCACGAGAGCAGAAATTTTGTATATCTTCTTCAGCATTATGTTCCCAGTAGCTAGAACAGTCCCTCGGCCTTTTTGCATTCAACGAGTATTTATCGGAAGGAAAAAAAAGGAAGAAAAGAGAGAAAAGGGAGAAAGAAGAAAGGAAATTTCAAGAATATCTATGTGATTACAATGTTCTGTTACATAGACCAGAATAAAGCCTTTAATGATTCCCTCATGGTTTAATCATTTCTTCCTTGGTGTCATCTTGGATATAGTGTAGTTGTTAGATTTATCACATTGTATTTTAATTTTGGATCAGGCTGGTTTTCATTCAAAATCGTGTATTTTGAGCTATCTTGTTCCTCTTTGTATCTTCAATATCTAGTATGATGTATGACTCAGAGTAGTTGCTCAATAAATATTTGCCATTTACTAGAGTGACACAGACAAGATAAAGGCATAGATTAGGTATGCGTACTGGTACAAGTAGGCATATGGGTACGGGTACAGGTACAGGTACAAGTACAGGTATAGGAAGGAGCCCTGGTGGTGCAGTGGTTAAAACCCTTGGCTACTAACCAAAACATTGGTGGTTCAAACCCACCAGCTGCTCCATGGGAGAAGGATGTGGCAGCCTGCTTCCATAAAGATTTACAGTCTTGGAAACTCTACGGGGCAGTTCTACTTTGTCCTACAGGGTCACTATGAGTCATAACTGACTTGATACGAATGGGTTTTTTTTTTTGGTGGGGAGTTATAGGTATGTTGTTGTTAGGTGCTGTTGAGTTGGTTCCAACTCACAGCAACCCTCTATACAACTGAACAAAACACTGCTGGGTCCTGTGCCATTCTCACAATTGTTGCTATGCTTGAGCCCATCACTGCAGCCACTGTGCCAATCCATCTCCTTTGAGGAGCTTCCTCTTTTTGCTGACCTTCTACCTTACCATGCATGATGTCCTTCTCCAGGAACTGACCCCTCCTGATAACATGCCCTAAGCACATGAGACGAAGTCTCACCATCCTCGCTTCTAAGGAGCATTCTGGTTGTATTTCTTCTGAAGGAGATTTGTTCATTCTTCTGGCAGTACATGGTACATTCAATATTCTTTGCCAACACCATAATTCAAAGACATCAATTCTTCAGTCTGCCTTATCCCAGCTTTCACATGCATAGGAGGTAACTGAAATATCATGACTTGGGTCAGGTGTACCTTAGTCCTAAAGTGGCATCTTTGCTTTTTAACACTTCAACGAGGTCTTTGACAGCAGATTTGTCCAATGAACTATGTCATTTGATTTCTTGACTGCTACTTCCATTGGGGTGGATTGTGGATCCAAGTAAAATGAAATCCTTGACAACTTCAATATTTTCTCCTTTTATCATGATATTGCTTATTGGTGCAATTGTAAAGTTTTTTGTTTTCTTTATGTTGAGGTGTAATCCATACTGTAGAGTCATATCATCCCTGTAGTAAGTTAGAGGTTTTTGAACTGAATTTACCATTTGAAGTGACCAAAATAACTATTATTTAGTATGAATTATATACATAGTTGCTATATTTTTCACTATGTCATATCTAAATGCTGATAGTGTAGATGTAGCTCACATTGTTATGGTTCTGCCATACACACACATTTCTATTAAGAGACGAAAGAAATGGTGGAAATCATTTTCTCATTCATTGTTCTATATAAACATTCTCACACTGAGTCTAGTCAACTGCTGGTTTCCTTCTGACTCTTGAACTTGCATGTCCTACGGCCCATAGTGATAGTCATTGGTAGGTACTCCTGATATTCAGAAAAATGCTTTTCCTCCTTACCATAAAGTCCAGCGGTGACAGAGATAGGTTACGTGCACCCTTTCAGTCATGCAATTACAAGAAATATTTTCAAATAACTGACTAGAATAAAGAAAAAAATACCTGAGAAATAACTGCAAAATTAATAGTTTTGATTCTCAGCCATGAATATATAATATGCTTGGCTAATGAAAACCTACAACCTGCAATATTTTCATAAACTCTTTGAAAATGTTGATAAGAACTCCAATAAATATAAGAATTCACAGCGACAAATATAACCTATGTGTGCAATTTCCTCATGTTTCGTTTTCTTGAAGTTCTCATTTCTTTCTGACTAATCCTCTTAAGATTTTATTTAACATGCTGTATTTTATGTTTTAATAAAATTAATTTGGACACAATGTGAAAGAAAAATTACACTAAGCTCTATTTCTTTATTATGTACTTTGAAACTCAATGAGAACTAAAAGTTTTAAGAAAGTACTGTAGTTGATTGATGTGTTTATAAGAGAAAGTATCAAAAGAAGACAGAAATGGAAAATGGAAGGTACTACTTAAAATGTAGTCATGAAAGAACTGAACCGGTTTTCAAAAGTCTCTTCTATGTTTTAGACTGTTTTAAAATGATATTAAAATAAATAAGCATGAGTGAAAAGGATATACTTCCAATCACATCATAAAATACTAGAAATTTCTTTCTGATATCAACAAAAAAATCCACCACTGGTATGACATAAACTGTGTGAATTTATGCTTTCATATTATTTACTCTATATTGTATAATAAATGCTTATTTATAATGTGGATTCATCAGGGAATATAATTGGAAAATATTTCCAATTATCTTCAGTATTATGGCCCTAAAATGGATTCATTTATGTTAATATGAAAGTATACCTGGTACATGTTATCATGCATTAGAGATTTTAACCAGGTAATGCACACAGCGTCTGGAAACCCAAGCAGAGGAAAGTCTGCTGTAACAAAGGCACTCTAACAGTTCACCTTCAGTGAAGAACAATAATGCATTATTAAATTCACTTTCCTGCTCAGTGGTTACACTTAGCTGACCACAGCAAATTTGCTCTCTGCCTGGTCCTCACAAGTTGGCAGAAAAATAGATTCTGTCACATTTATCGGGTTTAGAAAATGACAGGATGCCTCTTTTGTTTTAACTATAAGCCGTAATCTTTCAGAAGTAAATATAATTACAAACGCCTTCGGTCATGTCATTCTTAGGACAGATATTATGTGGGTTATCACAAAAGCATATTTCACCTTAACTCTCATTAATAAATGGACCTGGTATTACATATCAAAAAATCCAGATTTTTTTATGGAGGTTTCATTGTACATAACATCATAATTCTTAAGATACCATAAAAATCATTTTTGGAAACCTTACAGAGCTATGAACATTGCATAACCTGTATGTTTTTTGTTTCATTTTATTTTTTCTAATATAAATCAGTAGGATATTTGGTCTACCATAGAAACATTATGTTTAGCCAACACACTAAGCAACTTCTGGAATATTGCCTATGTTAAATTGGAAGAATTTAAATCATTGATTAAATGATCACCAACATACTTAAAAATCTTTATGGCTGGATTTCTGTTAATCCCACAAACCCTTTTTCTATACACGTACATGTCCCATAAACATATACAAAGGAAATGCCATGTTCATTGCTTTATGTTCTGTAAAATATAAATTATTATGTTTCATAACATTGCTGGTAAAGTAGGAGGAAAAAATATTCTGTAGTCATAGGCGATCTTATATGTCTAGAAATATTTTCATAGGTAATAAGTACAAATTATAATGTATAGAAGATTGTGGGTAATGAAGACCATTAATTATTTTATTTTAAAAAAACTGAAAGCTAATAATTGGATTGAAATTTTACTCTGGAATGTTTTGCAACAGGGTGCAGGTGATTTTCTAGCCAACACCATTTTAAGCAATGAAAGAGGACTATGGTGACCATTTTCCTTAGGTGACTATGAGTATCGGTTACTCAGGAAGTGTTTTTATAGTTTCCTGGAATGTTTGTCTACTCACTTTCAAACTCTCTTTTATGCTTGACCTAATTTCTCTTAATGATTATGAAAAAAGAGAAAAGGCATGGCTTGCCTTAATATTTAATCATGCAAATAAACTACAAAATACCTCCAGTGGAAAGGTAAATGTCAGAAAATATCAATTAAAGAAAACAAATGCATTACTTGGCTATTTAAGGTCTGAATACAACTTTTCTTCTTTACAAGAAGCATATTGGATTTACACTTTGTATACAGATCTTATTCTGTAATTTACTTTTTTAATGTAGAAGGTTACTTAAGAGCATTTTATATTTTATTAGATTGATTCTATTACATGAATTACCTGCTGCCACAAAACAGAGGTCTTGTGCCATAATTATATGAGAATAATGTAAAAACGTAAAATTTCTACGTGAATTTCCAGTGGCACATTTTCACATTTATAATTTATATTACCTAAAAAAATACTTAGTACAATTTGATTTTCAATTGTTTTAATTGTTGATACTATGTATTCTAAAAATGAGTTACCACAGTATAAAATGAAGCTTTGTAAACATTTAATATCCTTTAGCTTAATATGCTTTTAAAAACTTATTGACATTTATGACAAAAATCACTGGATGTGGTCCTATTCTTTCAGAATTACAAACTGAAAAATAGTACAAGAAGTTTAAAAAAAAAAAGGTATTATTGTACTAGATAAACCTATTACATGACAATGAGAAAATATAATCTAGTCTTTACTCATCTGAGTTAATATGATGCCTGGTGTAAACTTCTTCACTGGGAGACTTTAAATTGTTAGCCATAAGTAATTGATAGAAAGAAAAAAATATACATTGATAGTTTCCCACTGAACTATAGATAATATCATTATCATGATTCTGAACTCCCTGTGGAAATTCTTTCATGATAAATACACATATCTCCTTTGTGACTTGTCTAAACCAATGAGACTATTTCATTTCCAACCACTGCCATGATCCTGGAACCTTGAAAGTGTTCAGTCCATGAGTGTTTCATAAATAAATGTTATACAAAGACAATTTTTTTCTGCAGATAAAATACAACTCTAATCTGAATCCTAACTTCAGAGCTTCTCACTGTACCATCTACACACGACAGAGAAAAGAAAAGAAGAAATCATAAGCCAGACTACATCTAATAAGGATGTCTAGGGCTTTGGCTATTTGAAGTCAAAGTGGGAATGAATTTGGACTTCTTGAGGAATTAAAACTCAGCTGTTTGTATCATCAACAATTATTATAAGCCTACGAAGGCTCTTAAAATAACATGGATCACAGCAGAATGAAATAAATACATGAGAGGTAAGATGGGAGGACCTCAGCCACCCACCCACTGCTCAGGAACCATGAATTAACAGCAAAAAAAGGCACCATCTTTAATCTTATCGGGATAGATGTCTCTTTTCTTTTGCCCACTGTCTAATCTTGAAAACTGTATTTAAACTGGGATACAATATGTTTTTGTTTGGATCTCAAGGGCTTAGGTTCACTAGGAGACATTCAATAATAATAAAAATTTAGTTATATTGTCTTTATATCTCAGTAATGTCTGGAGGATACAATGGAATTAGCATCATTACTAATTGAAGTCTTTCATAGACTTCTAATCCAATGTTGGTTTTTCATCCAACTGTATTTTATTAACCCCCCAAAACCAAATCCATTGCTGTGGTCAATTCTGACTCATAGCAACCCTATAGGACAGAGTAGAACTGCCCCATAGAGTTTCCAAGGATCGCCTGGTGGATTCGAACTGCTGACATTTTAGTTAGTAGCCATAGCACTTAACCACTATGCCGCCAGGGTTTCCGAATCTTATAAAAGATAATATGAATTGAAAATTCAAAATCCTTAGATGATAAAAATAACCAAAAAATATCTCCAAGAGCAAATGAATAAATTACAAATCAGAGAAAAAATTACACAACAAACCCCCTTTATTTCCATAGTGTCTACATTTTGAGCTAAAATTCTGGTTTATTTTCCAATAGATAAGGAAACCTAACATTCTTGAGCACAGTCTGTACCAGTTGCTTTTTAAAGTGTTACACACAGTAATTTAAAACTTGTAATATTGGTAGCATAGTGGTTAAGTGCTATGGCTGCCAACCAAAGAGTTGGCAGTTCGAATCCGCCAGGTGCTCCTCGGAAACTCTGTGGGGGCAGTTCTACTCTGTCCTATAGCGTTGCTATGAGTCGGAATCGACTCGACGGCACTGGGTTTTGGTTTTAAGGTAATATTATCCTCGTCCAACAACTAAGTTGTTTTGCTCTTAAACATTTAATGATATAGAATTTAAATTAAGTTGGTTTTACTCTCAAGAGGTTATTTTTCCACAATCCATTACTTCTTTCTCAAATTGAAGTGAGAGCTGAGAGAAGTAAGGTAGTAAGTGGATTTAAGATGTATTATCCTTAAACCTGCCTTGATTTGGGTTTTCTTTTAGATAAAATAAGGTGGGAGAAGGCTAATTTGGAGAATGTAGCACTATTTGTCTCCCCAAAATCCCCCTCCATTAAAAGACAAAGCCAAACGCAAAAGGTCAGCAGCTTGAATCCACCAGGCGCTCCTTGGAAACTCTACAGGGCAGTTCTATTCTGTCCTATAGGGTCGCTATGAGTCGGAATCGACTTGATGGAAATGGGTTTTGTTTTTTTATTAAAACACAAACCAGCTTAATTTATGACATAGGTCATGTACAGTCTTCTGTTCCACCTGTAAATGACACAAAACTCAGAAAGGCATTTCATCCTCAGCTATAGGTTTAAAAAGAGTCCTTTTCAAGAGTCTTGGAGAAGAGTCATATTCTCTCTCTCCCTTAGCTTGATTCTGATCTCTTTCATTTCTTTCTGCTAGAACTTATTGTTTCCATGAAAGCAATGTACACAAGTGCCTAGGATAGAAAATTCTTAAACTACCTGTAGACGTCAAGCTATACGTATTGCGAGGAAGATAGGATGGGGAGAGCAAGAGGGCTGAGTGTGCAGAGGAGGGAAGGATAGAAATCTGTGTATTTATTATGATCAATAAAATGGAAGGGAATGCAAAGCCATAAGACACACGGTCGCTTAGGAATAGAGTTTACAATTTAGGTGAGCAAGAAGTGTCGTCTTTTGAATAACCCTGCATAGGAGTTTATCCCCCAGCATCATCAATTTTATTCAAAAGCTTGTCATTGACATGTCTTGAAAATATTCCTATGTCCTTCATTGACAAACCATTTCTGAATCCTTAGCAACAAGCACCGTGCTTGCCACATAATATGTAATCTCAAATTGTTTGCTCAATGAATGAATAAATGAACAAACACAGGGAATATTGTTTGTTTCTTTCTAAATAAATGGTACCTTCATTAGGAGCTGTTAAGAAATCGTTTACAGTGATCAATATAAAGATATGAAATAATAACTGTAAAACCATGCCATATCTTTCCACAAATGTTTCCTTGGATTATGTTCTTTTAGGTACTATCACTTACATCAAGTGGCGATTGATCAGATTAATCATTCATTAGTTTATTCAACACACTACAGTGTACCAGTCATTGTGACAGACATGGAAGACGGTCATAAATAATACAGACCTTACAATCTAGTGAATTATGATTCCTTCCAGGTCCCTCCAGATCCACTATCCATCTTCTCCACCTTGCTCTCTGACCTGTGTGACTACCTGAATACATGCACATACATCTTGATGGATCAGCCAATGGGGTCCCTCAGCCAGCATTTCAGAGAGAGCACCAGAATGAAAGAGTCTGACTTCTTATTAGCTCTTAATTACTGCATTATCTCTTATACCTATACCCTGAATTATTCTATTCCTGTGCACTGCTTGTTTCCTGTTGGGACCCAAGCTGATACAGCACACATATAAAATACATCTGTACGAAAAAGAATGTGGCATCAGGATGGGAAAAAAGACTTGTTAACAATCTGTGATATGCAGATGACATAATCTTGCTTGCCAAAAATGAAGTTGACTTGAAGCATTTACTGATGAAGGTAAAAGACCACAGTCTTCAGTATAAATTACACTTGAACGTAAAGAAAACCAAAATCTTCACAACTGGACTGATAAACAACATCATGATAAATGGAGAAAAAAATTGAAGTTGTCAAGGATTTCAATCTACTTGCAACAACAATCCATGCCCACAGAATCAGCAATCAACGAATCAAATGACATATGGTATTGAAAAAATCTGCTGCAAAAGACCTCAAAAGCAAAGATGTCACTTTGATAACTAAGTTGAGCTTGACCCAAGCCAAAGT
>NC_087358.1:36108395-36198395 GCF_030014295.1 Loxodonta africana | reverse complement strand
TATGCATTGAGACCCCAATCATGCATATGCAATGTTATAAGATGCCCTGAACATGGAAACAGTTAGCTTCCTGGATTGGCAAAAGCATCTATGCACGAGAGAGGGTGGCATGTCCGTGGGGGCAATGGAGGTCTAGTGTCAAGACCTCTCCCAGACCACACCCGATGCATCTTTCCCTTGTATCCTTTCTGGTTATAATAAAGGGGTAACTGTTAAGTATAGGTAGTCTCCATGAATTTCTGTGAGCCATCCTAGAGAATTAATGAACTCACAAGGGGAAATGTACCAACAGGGGCTGACAAGACCCAGCTCTATGTGGCTGTGGGGGACAGAGAAAAGCTGCCCAGGTAGTCAATTTGTGAAGACCCAGCTCTGGGTAGCGGGGTGACAGAGAAAGCTATGTGGGCTATCAGTAAGAAGGATGGCCTTCTAACTTGTGTGTTTTGACCTGGCTCAAGGTGGCTAGGGATGAGCTGACTTGTGGCCAGGCAGGAGGACGTGCCAAGTGGGTGGGTGGCGATGAGAACAGTGGGGAGATGAAGTCAGGATCCATTTCCAAATGGGAGTTAGATTCATATTAATCCTTACCACGTAGTTAGCAATAAAGGTCAGACTACCCCACCTTGTCCCTCTAGCATTGCAATGTTGTGAAAACAAATAACAATCATATGTCTGTGTATTTAAGACCTTAATTTCTTCTCTGGACATATTCTATAACTTTAAGTTTTAGTTACTTTTTGAAGACTTAGAAAGTTGAATCATGTTAATATTTGGTGATAATTTCTGTGAGCTATACATCGAAGACACTTAAGAGCATTTAGTATTGGATACATTATAAATAATAATATGTACTTATTTTAGTACTTTTTTACCTGTGGTCAAATAAAATATCTTTTCCTCAGAGAAAAACCATAAAAGACTTAATTTTCCCAGTGTGTTGAATGCAGTCCAAATAACTTTTACTTTGCAAATGAATGGATTTTTCTTTTCTCAAAGAACTACAAAAACACTTTTCTTCACTTTCCCACCTATAAAATCAAGCCATATACTCAGTAGCTAATTTCTGATGTCACTAATGGTCTCCATTGAATAGTTATTTGGGTCAAGCGCTTCAGACATATATTATCTCATTTAACTCGGAAAAAGAAATTAATGGTACACACTATCTGCCACACCCTCTGTTGGGTATACAAAGATAAGACATTGCCTCTGCCCTGAAGAAGTTTGAGCCAAGTATAACTATGAGGAGACACACATGTTCCAGGTAGGAAAGGAAACAGAAGCTATTAGAGAAAGAACAGAAGATGTTTGAGAAACTTGAAAGTTTAGTATGACAAGCAGTTCAGCAAGTCACAAAGGGGAAAAGACACAGTAAAGCAAATATTTTGTAGTCCATCATTACAGGAATGTTAAATGAATCTTATAATAGTTTTCTTAAATTCTCATTGAAGTATTACTACAAGCTCTGCATTCCAACACAAAATTCATAAAATAATAAAACCAGGGCCATGAGAAAGCATCACCTGACCTGTGACTCTGCATGTGAAATCTGTCATCTACTTTAGAAAGAGCTCTGGGATCCAGAGAACTTTATTATTGTTAGGTGATGTGAATTCTGGAATTAATCAGCCTTCTTTGGTGATTATTTTTCTTTGGTGAAGGGTAAGACAGTACAAAATACTGGGGAAGCCAGCACAACTTGTCCAAGGCAAGGTCATGAAAGCTCCATAGACACATCCAAACTCCCTGAGAGACCGAATTACTGGGCTTAGGGCTGTGGAGACCATGGTCTTGGGGGACATCTAGCTCATCTGGCATAAGGTAGTTTATAAAGGAAATGTTTTACATTCTACTTTGGAGAGTAGCATCTGGGGTCTTAAAAGCCTGTGAGTACCATCTAAGACACTCTATTGGTCTCACCCCTTCAGGAGCAAAGGAGAATGAAGAAAACTAAAGACACAAGGGAAAGATCAGTACAAAGGACTAATGGACCATAACTACTACGGCCTCCACTGGACTGAGTCCAGTACAACTAGATGGTGACCAGCTACTGCCACTGACTACTCTGACAGGGATCACAATAGAGGGTCCCAGACAGAGCTGGAGAAAAAAAATGTAGAACAAAATTCTATCTCACAAAGAAGGACCAGACTTACTGGCCTAACAGACTGGAGAAACCTCGAGAGATGACCCCTGGGCACCCTTTTAGCTCAGAAATAAAGCCACTCCTGAGGTTCACCCTTCATCCAAAAATTAGAGAGGCCCACAAAACAAAATGAGACTAAAGGGGCACATCAGCCCATGGGCAAGAACTGGAAGGCAAAAGGGACAGGAAAGCTGGAAATAGAGAACACAAGGTTGAGAAGGGAGAGTGTTGACATGTAGTGGGGTTGTTAACCAACGTCATAAAATAATATGCTTAATAACTGTGTAATGAGAAACTAGTTTGTTCTATAAACCTTCACCTAAAGTACAATAAAAAAAGAGCATCAGCCTTAAGTTCAACAACTTTTTTAAAAACATTTTATTGAGATTTGGTTCCCATTTGACAATCTGTGCACAAATTGTTCAGTGATACTAGTTACATTTATCACAAAGTGTCAGCATTCTCTTTAACTGTGTTCTGTTTACTCCATTTCCAGTACTCTAGTTTCCATGCCCTCTTACCTTCTCAGCTTTGGTTTTGAGTAATTGTTGACATTTTGGTCTCATACTGATGGTTTTTAAGTACAGCAGGATCTTACAAGTAATATCCTTTATTTTGTGTGCCACTCTGTTATTTCGCTAAATGTGATCTTAGGGGACAGGCTCAGTTCTAGGTTTAAGAGAGTGTTTCAGGGCAATAGTCTCAGGCAGTCCTATGTTCTCTACTATTCCAATTCGCATTTTATTTTTTAGTAAGAATTTGAGTTTTGCTCCACATTTTTCTCCCTTTCTATCCAGAACCATCTGTTGTGACCCCGGTCTGAACGGTCAGTGATTGCAGCCAAGTACCATATAGTTCTTGTGGTTTCAGGGTAGGAGAGGTTGTGGCTCATGTAGACTTGTTTCTTCTCTGAGCCCTTCGTTACCTTCTTACTGTTTTTCTCCTGGTGAGTAGAGACCCTTAGTTGTGTCTTAGACGGCTGTTAGCAAGCTTCTAAGACTCCAGACACTACGCATTTTGCCGGGATGAAGATCATGATTTTTGTGAGCTGTGTTACACCATTTGACTGAGGTGTCCCAAGAAACTATGGTCCTAAGCTGTCATATCCAGAAAAACAATCTTGGAAGATGTTTGGCTATATCTGTGGAGTATCTATATTTGTGTCTTCAATGGATATATGTGTCCGCACCCACATTATTTGTATTTACATGTACCTATTTTTTTTATAGATACTGCTGGACCCCTGGTGGTACAGTCATTAAGAGCTATGGCTGCTAACCAAAATGTCGACAGTTTGAATTCACCAGTCACTCCTTGGAAACCCAATGGGGTGGTTCTACTCTGTCCTATAGAGTCTCTATGAGTCAGAATCGACTCCAACAGCAACTGGTTTGGTTTTGTTTATTTGTTTTACAGATACTTCTACCTGTTCTCACCTACGTACCTACCTGTATACCAATATGCTTATACCCATCCACATGTGATCAAACACTCTTTTTTACTTTGTGCAGTGCTCGCTGCATTCCACATTTGGTATCGCATTGTAGTTTTGAAATGATCATGAACATCTTTTCATGTTTGTTAGTTCTTGGATGTTCTCTTTGGTGACGGTTTTGTACATGTCCTTTGCTCTTTTTATGATTAGGTTGTCTTTTTGTTGTTGAGTTGTTGCAGTTTTCCATAGATTTTAGAGTTTATACCCTTACTGATAATTCGTTTCCAAAGATTATTCCCAGTCTGTAGGTTGTCTATTTACTCTTTTAATAAAATACTTTGATGAGCATTAGGTTTTAATTTTTACGCGGTCCCATCTATCTATTCTTTTATTCGTGAATTCATTCTTATGTTTATTACCCTTTTTTTTTTTTTAAATTAGATCCCAGAGTGTTCTCCCTATGTTTTTTTCCAGGAATTTTATGGTTTTAGGTCGAACATTTAGGTCTTTGATCCATTTAGAGTTAGTTTTTGTGTATGGTGTGAGGTATGGGACTGTTTCATTTTTCTGCAGGTGGATATTCATTTTGCCAGCATCATTTATTAGATTGTTTTTGCCCCACTGAATCGACTTTGACCCCTTGTTGAAAATCAGTTGTCCATCGATGGATAGGTTTAATTCTGAATTCTCCGTTCAGTCCTTCTGGTCTGTGTGTCTACCATTGAATCATTACCAGGCAGTTTTGATTACAGTGGCTGTATGCTATGTTTTGATATTGGGGAGTGTGAGGCTTTCTTCTTTTTCTTTACTATTGTTTTGGCTATTTGAGGTTTCTTTCCTTTCCACATGAAGTTGGTCATTAATTTTTCCATTTCAGTAAAGAATGTTGTTGGATTTGTATCGGCATTGTATTGTATCTATAGATCACTTTAGTAGAATTGACATTTTGACTATATTTAGTTTTCCAGTCCGTGGAATGTCTTTCCATTTATGTAGGTAGGTCTCTTTTAGTCTCTTGTAGTGGTGTTTTATAATTTTCACTGTATAAGTCTTTTATGTCCCTGGTTAGGTTAATACCTAGGTATTTTGACAATTCAGGGGCTATTATAAATGCTATTGTTTTCTTGGTTTCTTTCTTGAAGTAGTCCTTGTTAGTGCACAGGATCCCAAATGATTTTTATATGCTGATCTTGTGCCCTGCAATGTTGCCAAATTATTCCATTAATTCCAGCAGTTTTCTTGTGGAATCTTAGGCTCTTCTATGTACAGGATCATGTCATCTGCAAACAGAAATAGTTTTACTTCTTCCTAATCTGATCTGGATACCTTTTATTTCTCTTTCTTGTCCTACTGCTCTGGCTACGACTTCCAGCATAATGTTGAATAAAAGTGGTGATAATGGGCCTTCTTGTCTCATTCTCATTCTCAAAAGTAAGGCTCTCAGCCTTTCTCCATTGCGTATAATGTTGACTCTTAGTTTTGCATATATACCCTTAATCATCCCCCACGTGTCTGTCAGTTTGTTGTACTGTGGGGGCTTGTGTGTTGCTGTGATGCTGGAAGCTATGCCACCAGTATTCAGATACTAGCAGGGTCACCCATGGAGGACAGGTTTCAGCTGAGCTTCCAGACTAAGATAGACTAGGAAGAAGGACCCGGCAGTCTACTTCTGGGAAGAATCAGCCAGTGAAACTTATGAATAGCAATGGAACACTGTCTGATATAATGCCAGAAGATAAGCCCCCCAGGTTGGAAGGCACTCAAAAGACGACTTGAGAAGAGCTGCCTCCTCAAAGTAGAGCTGACCTTAATGACATGGCTGGAGTGAAGCTTTTGGAACCTTCATTTTTGACGTAGCACAACTCAAAATGAGAAGAAACAGCTGCAAACATCCAGTAATAATTGGAACCTGGAATGTACCAAGTATGAATCTAGGAAAATCAGAAATCATCAAAAATGAAATGGAACACATAAGCATCGATATCCTCGGCATCAGTGAGCTGAAATGGACTGGTATTGGCCATTTTGAACATGACAATTACATAGTCTATTATGTCAGGAATGACAGCTTGAAGAGGAATGGTGTTGCATTCATCATCAAAAAGAACACTTTCAAGATCTACCCTTAATTATATTGAGAAATTTCCCCTCTACTTCTATTTTGCTGAGAGTTTTTATCTGGAAAGTGTGTTGAATTTTATCCAATGCCTTTTCTGCATCAATTGATATGATCATATGATTCTTTTTCATTGTTTTATTTACATGATGGATTACATTGATTGATTTTCTAGTGTTGAACCACCCCTGTAATCCTGGTATGAATCTCACTTGATCATGGTGAATGATTTTTTGATATGTTACTGAAGCCTGTTGGCTAGAATTTTGCTGAAAAGTTTTGCATCTTTGTTCATAAGATATCCTGGTCTGTAATTTGTTTTTGTGTGTGTGTGATGCCTTTGCCTGGTTTAGGTATCCAGGTTATGCTGGCTTCGTAGAAAGAGTTCAGTAGTGTTTCTTCCTCTTCTGTATTTTTGAAAAGATTGAGTAAGATTGGTTTCAACTCTTCTCTAAATGTTTGGTAGAATTCTCCAGTGTAGACATCTGATCCTGGGCTTTTTCCTGTTGGCAGTTTTTTTTTGGATGACATTTTCAACTTCTTTTGTAACAGTTTCTTTTACATAGCTGGCTTTCTGTAAATATTTACTAATCAATTACATAGTTTTGGAATACTTAATCCCAGACTGAGAAACACTAACATAAATTAGGTATTCACAGGTTAGTCACAAGTATAAACTCTCAAGTTTTCTATAACTGGAAGAAGCTATTTTTTTTTTATCTGTATCATATTTTTTTATTTTTGGTAAATCAAAAAGAGATAAATTCCATAACAAATTTTGTACATATGAGGTTACATGCAAAGGAAGAAATATGTTCCAAAATCTGTTGAAAGTGGCAACAATTTAATACCAAGAAGCAAATTATGCATGAGAGAGCAACACTATAAATTAGCATCCATGGACAAATATGTGGGGGAGAAATAGAGAAGTACAGCAACAAGAAATAGTGAGCCTACTTATATAATTCCAATGTTAATGATTATTGCATATTCCACTATATTTAGACTGAAGGAAAAGATCAGCAGTGTTTTTAAAACCCAGAAAGTTCTAGAGAACTTGGAATATGTTGAGTGAAAGTCAGAAGTCAAGACATCAGATTTTTTAAGCCTTTTTTTTTTTTTTTTTATGTGCTGTGTCAGTTTTCCTCAGCATATATCTTTGACAAACTCCTGATTTTAGTCAAAGTTCATAATCTTAAGGGCATTTCTCTTTATACAATACTGTAAGTCTATTATTTCTTGATGTCCTAACTTCTTTTTTATATTTGTATTTTGAATGTAATTAAACTCTTCCTAGGCTCAAAACTTATTAACTTTTTTTGTTTTGTTTTGTTTTTTAAATGAAACTGTTTCTGAAATTAATCAGCACTTAGTATTTCTGAATTCCAATGCCTGTAAAATTACTGGCTATTCAGCTGATGAAGTGACTTAAATTTTTGTTCTAATAGACTGGAGTCAATAGCTATTTAATATTCAGGAAATCTTCAAAAGTGTAAAAGTTACTGATGATTAAGATTTTAGATCACACTGATTCTCAGCATAGAAATGAATCTTAGTGTCTATTTTAAGCATCAATGTTTTCTTAAAATTATTACCATTTGAATGATTTAAGGTGGTTGATAGCAAAATATATACAAGAAGTTCAAGCCTAAAATGACAGAAACATGTAATTAATTTCTCTACAAACGTTTCTAGATAAAGTCACTTGTTTTAATAAAGATATGTGTAGTAAGAAAGTTACAGGGCTAGCAGGAGGTACATGATAAATGTAGTCATGAAAGAAAACAATTTTTAATTTAGTACACTCTATGAATCTAGAAAGCCATGAATATTTACTATTAATTCAGTATGCTGAATCATAGATAAAAAAAGAGGTGGAAAAGCAACATATAACAAAACACGTATTCTACTAATATCAAGATCTCTTACAATTTCCATGATTACTTCACTAAATATGAAATCACGAGTTCCATGATAGTTTTACATATCTAAGTAGAATAACTTATTTTCCTTTATAAAATATACATTGAAGTATTAGGAAACTGTTGGTATGTGGTCAAGGTGTTTGTTCTGACAGCAAAACCATTTAGAAAACTTCAACGTGATAAGAAGTATCGTTAGTGATACAGGAAGATTTTATGTATATTCATGCTCATAACGTTCTACTATGTTTCATATAAATGTTCCTTCTAAAGGTGAGATATTTGCACCTTTTGTCTTGCTATTAACCCTTTAAGAGTATAATCTTCACAGAGTCTAATCTCTATTGCTTAGAATCTTCCAGTAATTCAGTTCAGATCAGTGTGCATTTTATAGATTGCCTAGTTTGGGAAAATGGAAACCCTGGTGGCACAGTGGTTAACAGCTATGGCTGCTAACCAAAAGGTCAGCAGTTTGAATCCACCAGGTGCTCCTTGGAAACCCTATGGGGCAGTTCTACTCTGTCCTTTAGGGTTGCTATGAGTGGAAATCGACTCAAGGGCAATGGGTTTTTTTTGTTTGTTTTTTCAGTCTGCATAAAACAAATGTAGCATGCAGATGACTCCAAGGAATTTACAGTCCAGTAGTGCGAGAAGACCAATGAAGAACTAACTTCCAAATACCGAGGCAAATACTATGATGTTATTGGGGCAAGGGCTTGGAAAAAACAGAAATGGAGCCCCTAGGTCAACCAAATATAGTATTTCCGGAAAAGTTCCCCATTGGCAAAATAATAATAAATGAATAAACTGAATTCATGAGTCATGAAACAAGACAAAGTTTTGAAAATCATGTATCAACTTGACGTTGACAGGAGAGTCAGCAAGGTGCACGGGGAAGAAACCCTCTGTTGAAACAATTTTAGTGAGATTCATGGTTCCAACCATGTCATTAGTCGTGCCTTTGGTGGTGTTCTCTTCACTGCCACCTCTGAACTTTACATTTCACTCTCCACTGTTCTTTGCTAGGGTTCCAAAAGAGAATTGAGTCCCAATACCCCGAATTCCATCGTATATGATAAGTTAACTTCTTTCCTATTCATCTCGAATCGATGTACTATATGTTATTCTGGCGAGAACAGAAAAAAGAGTCACTCTAATAATTTTCAGTAGGGCTTTATTCTCCTGCAGAACCCTGGTGGAGAACAGCTGCTCAACCCAAAAAATTAACCTTATATTGAAATGTTATTACTTGAAATGTACATCATTTATATAGCTTTATATTTTCTTACTATACTAATTTTCATAATACCTCTGCACATGAGTTTTTGATTAAAGATAAAAGGATATGTCAAAATGTATATAATTCACAACAAATTTAACACATATTTTTCTTCACTGTTAAAGAAAAGCTTGTGGAAAAAAATTGAATCAGAACTTTAGAGACCATTTGGCCCCGGGATGTACTGCATATAGCCTACCTAGTTTTTTTTTTTTTTTTTAGTACAGTAACACTTGATATCAAATTTCAAGATATATAATTAGAAAGTTGCCTTAATGCTGCTATTTCTCAATTATGCCTAGATTTTACCATGGATAACGTCTAGAAGGCATTGTCATTTTCTCATTGGCAGTTCATAATGTAGATAGTACGATTTCTTAAAATACTTTATTCTTTTTTCCTAAGGGACTCAGTAAGGATACTTCCATGTTGAATAGGAAATATTTTATATAAGTATTTTTGTGTGTATGAATAGTGTTTATTGGCAAAAAAAAAAAAAAGGCATTGGTCCTTACTGACTTAGTCTCTTCCTAATTATTTCTCTGCATGATTAATTATTTAAATATCCAATTCAGGTTATATGGGCTTTGGTGCTATTATTCTATTTATTTCCCTTTCTGATGGTTGAGTTATTGTGTCTTTGGTATAAGTATGCTTTCCAAAGGAGTAATTCTTATTCATAACACTGATGATTTGATATTCATGTCTAAAAAATAGTCAAAGTACCCAATCTATACTTATAAAATTTGAAAATATTAAGTTATTGAATTGTTCATCCAAAGAAAATTGGCTCTGTATCTCTAACATCTAATCAACATGTGAAGGTGACCTTGATTATGACATGAGTTAAGAAAGAAAAAGGGTGTATTTACTTTAAGAAGACCTTTGCTACTATAATATTTAAATTTATTAAAATCATGTAGTTATTTAGAATTAAAATAATTTTGCATATAGAAGAGCATCTAGTGTCCAATAAACAATAATAAACTATTAATTAAATAATTTTGGAATAATAAGTTAAAATTGAAAAAGATATGAAAGGAGCTTTTATTTTCACAGTTCAAAACTTATAACTTGAAAACATGTATTTGTATGTAATGGCATGAATTTCTAATATGCATACTAAAATAATATTTCAATTCCTTCATGAAACAGAGTATAAAATATGTGCACTTTTGCCTGTGAAAATGGGTTCAACTGATACAAGAGATACAAATAAGAAGCTTTCATAGTTTTGCAAAACTATCATTTATTATTTGTTACATAACACTTTTGAAATAACTACAACTACATTGCTATGTAAGATTTACTTCTATTTTCTTATCATCTGCTGACCATGTGTCTTTTAATCTAAAAAAGACTTACAATAATTCTTCCCATATTTTTGCTGTTCTATTTTTATCATGCTAAGTAATGACAATTGGCCCCGAAGACATCGAGAGAGACAAACAGTAGACTTTCGGGAACTCAGAGATAACAATTTTACCCAACAATTACCTTCTTTTATTAATGTATTAAAAGGTAAATTGTCACCTACCTGTTGTATAAGAGAAAAGCAGTGTATCTTCATGCACGCCTGTTTTTTGTTAGTCTTAATTTTTACTTAACATTGTAGGTTTTTTAAATGTGTATGTGCTATCTTATTACACGATGTAGAAATATATGTTATTTTGTAATTAATATCTAGTTCATATATCGAACAGGAAAAACAAAGCCATGTAATGACATCTTACCTTTTTCAATATGCATCCTTTTTGACTCATGTCCCATGTCATGACCAGCCAGGTCTCCCTCTTTGGGGCCAGGGAGTACATTAGGTGATAAACCCATCAGCATCTGGTTCATAGACAACCCATTCTGATGGACAGCTGTGAAGCCCGAAAAGAAAAAAGAACACAAAAATACCGTAACACACAATGTTCAAAGAAATAAATCAAACTCTTTCTGACTCGAGAGTAAATAAAATACAATGGTCTAACTTTACAACTATCTCAAAAAATATATTGTGAGACAAGACAACCATGGTACTTTTTGATGATAAGCAGAAAAATATTGTAAGTGTAACCATTCATCTTATGTTTATTTCCCCAAAAATGCCATTAAAAAAATATATCTGGAATACATTTGAATGGCCAAACCACGATGATCACTATCAATGAAGTATCCAAGTTTAAATCTAGTGAGCCCGATTCTCTCCCTACTATATAACCTTCCTTAATCCTGCAAGAATCTAATATTAACATTAGAATGCTCTTTAACACTATGATGTTAAAAATTTAAAAAATAATAGTTTAGTGGCCATAGAGGACAAATAGAGTTTTCAAAGTTGTCAGATATGCCACAAGTTAAGACAATAAAATCACTATTTCAATATTCTATTCTAGTCAATAAAATACAAACTTTCATAGATATTAAAGTATGACTTTAAAAATAGGTTTTAAACTTAACCTTGAAAATGAAAGTGCCCAACTAATATCTGTTAAATGGTTGAAAGAATAAAAAAAAATTGCTTCCATAAACTATAAATAATAATCTGTCTGCATTGAAATGAGACATGATGAAAATACCCTTATGTTATTCACAGTGCAATAAATATATTTACTCAGTAAATTGCCCAGGGTTTTGGAGCCCTGGTAGCGTGGAGGTTAAGAGCTCAGCTGCTAACCAAATGGTCAACAGTTCAAATCCACCAGGCACTCCTTGGAAATCTTATGGAGCAGTTCTACTCTGTCCTATAGGGTCACTGTGAGTCAGAATGAACTCAGAGACAACAGGTTTCAGTGGGTTATCTTGGTTTTGTACAAAAATTTAAGAAGAATCATTTCATAAAACAACTTTCTCTGGAAAATAGAAATTTTAAATTTATCATAATATATTAAGGATTACTATTTGGCAACCACCATAGTAGTAATTGTTTCAGGGAAGGATCATCAATGAAAAAAAAAAACAATGGGAGGTTCTAAAATCAGTGAGTGAAAGTTTGATGAAGAACAGAATATTTACGTAGTCTTAAAATGTCTCTCCATAATATGCTAACTACACAGGTAATTTTTTTTTTAAAGTAACTTCACAGTGGAGAAACCTGGCAGACATACCTTAACCAAGTGATAAAGTTAACATCACCAGTGCTGAAGAACTATCATATGCCTCCTGAAACAATTTACTGAGAACATGCTATCATATCTATGTGATTCCTACCAAATATGTATAACCTAAGTTTAATAATTTAAAAAAATCATAAAACCCAAACTGAAGGATATTCTACAAAATAAATGGCCTGTACTCTTCACAAAAGTTGAGATCCTGAAAGACAAAAATGTCTGCAGAACTGTTGCAGATTAAAGGAGACTAAGGGGTATGTCGGTGATCCTGGATTGGTTCTGGACCAGGGAAGAAAAATCTCTTGCTGTAAACATCACCCGTGGGATAATTAGCGAAATTTGAATAAGGTCTGTAAATTTAGGTAAAAGTCCTATAATAATGTTAATTTCCTGATTTTAATTGTAGCGCAGTCTATGGACATGTAAGAGAAAGAATTTTTTGTAGAAAATAAACAATGACGTATTTGAGGTAAATAATGAAGTATTTGAGGCATTATGTCTATTATGGGGGAACTAACTGGGGGGTATTGGAATCCCTGAGCAGTGCAAATGTTAATACGTTTGGCTGCTAACTGAAAGGTGGAAGTTTGAGTCCACCCAGAGGTACCTTGGAAGAAAGGCCTGGAGATCTAATTCTGAAAAATCAGCCATTGAAAACTCTACAGAGCACAGTTCTGCTCTCACACACATGGGGTCTCCATGAGTCAGAGAGAACTAAAAGCCAAATTGGTAAGGGTGTATTATGGCTTTGTAGAGCTGTGTCTTGCAGAAAGTTTGATAGACTGAGCAATTGGGAGGGGATCTGGGTGACAAGTATACAAGACTTTTTGTATTAGTTTTGAAACTTTTCTGTTAGTCTAAAATAAATTTAAAATAACATGTTAAAAAACAAATATACACATATATGTGTATGTATGTATACAAAAGGAGCTCTGTGGTACAGTGGTTAAGCACTCATCTGCTAGCCAAAACGTTGGCAGTTCAAACTCACCAGTTGCTCCACCGGAGAAAGATATGGCAGTCTTCTTCCGTAAAGATTACATACAGCCTTGGAAGCCCTTTGGGGCAGTTCTACTCCGTCCTTTATGGTTGCTATGAGTCAGAATCAACTTAACGGCAACCGGTATGTATGCATTTGCATGTATGTATGTATGTATGTATGTGTGTATGTGTGTATATTCATTTGAACAATTATGATAGTTTAAGCATGCAAAATTTTCTTCTTTGTGTCTATAATGGTTAAAAAAGAATAAATCATTAACAAAATTACCTAGATGTATAACAAAGTGTGTTCAAACCTTCCATTATTTGTCCATTTAAATTTCTATTTAAATATTATGCTCATTTTAAGTATTATGAAAAAAATGATAGTTTTATTTCTCTAGAAGGACAGTATGTTTTCCAATGAGAAGGACTTAGAAAAAGCATTAGAAATGTAGCCAATATTCATATTAAATTTCTGATTTTAGTGTCAGCATAGCATAAAAGCATAGAGAAAAGATTTTATTCTCCAGTCTTAGGAGTTATTATTTGTTTAGTAATGTCTATCAAATGATATATCTATTTTTATGAATAAACAGTTACTATAACCGTTGCGGTTGAGTTGATTCTAACTCATAGCCAACCTGTAGGACAGAGTAGAACTGCACCATGGGGTTTCCAAGGAGTTGCTGGTGGATTTGAACTGCTGACCTTTTAGTTAGCAACCAAACTCTTTACCACTGCACCACCAGGGCTCCAACAGTTACTATAAGCACTTATAAAATTAGAGAAATATATTTTAGATAGGTATTTGTATTTAATGTTTATATTTAAATTTGTATTTATATTTATTTATTTCTATTTAATATTATGTTAAACTATAGAAAAAAAGTTGCCAATAATTGACAATTTTTTAATTATTTTAAAAAATTTCAATTTGATACAATTCAATCTAATATTTAGCTCCAACAGCTTCCAGGCTAATGAGTTCTACTTTATCCAAATATTCCTTTGTAACTTATGAAGACACATTTTAGGAAATATTCTTCCTTTTATAAAAATATCTTCACAAGCAAATAACTCTAATAAATTTTGTGAAAAAAGATAACGTTTATACTATAAATATGATTTCATAAAATAATAACTAAACCTGGAAAGGATACACTAAACATTGGTTTCATCAACCAAGATATTTACTTTATATTAATTTTATTGAAACAACAATCTGAGGCTCTTGTCACAGACACAAAATAACCAGTTGATTGAATGGAATTTTAACTTTACCATCAATTTCCTTTGCCAAGAGTATTAAGATTAAATATTCTGAAAGTGTTATCATGAAATATAATAAAGCCCTACTTAAAAATATTAACATATGAAAATAATAAGTATTATTGACTGCTACGTATTCCAATCCTAAAGTTTAGCCAATGTTTTAAATTCTTCAATCCACTGATCATCTAAATGACTAAGAAATATGAAAGTAAATCCATTGTTTTGAATTTTATTTATTTTATTCCTATTTATGGATATCCTTCAATGCAAAAATGAATTTTAAAAATCAGTGGATTTTGGAAATGGCAGAGGTGAAACTGTAGGAATGAAATTGAATAATCCGTAACAGTGTACTCAGACACTAGACATTTGAGAGTTCGAGATGTTTACTTCAGAAACTAATCTAGAAGGTTACTTACTTTCTGTAACAGCTTCATAGCTCAAGTCTTTATGTGTGGCATCAAAGAGGGAGTTTCTATCAGAACCTGTTCATGTAGTATCATGCCTCATGATAGTACAAACCAGGAAACATAATTTTGAGAGATGGCTATTGCTACGGAGCTTCAGAACATAATACATCTGAGATCTATTTGGAATGAGGGCATTTTGATTAGAAAAGCCAGCTGCACCTAATAAAGTTTAAAATGGTGACAAGTAAAAGTATGAGACCTACGGATTCTGTCAGAAGAGCTCTCGGTCCGTGCAGGGGAGCTGGACACGCTGCTGCTGCGATGCGAGGATGGGTGACTGCCAGGCCTGCGGCCCTCCTCCAGAGAGGGGGCAGGGGACGGGCTGTCGGGAACTCGCTCCTACATCGCCACCGGGGCAGGGCAGGGCCGGGGAGAAAAGACGTAAATACATTGATCATTACTCAATGAATGCTGATTTTTCTTAATACTATGGAAATGTGAAGAAAAATAACCACATTAGTATTAAAAGACACCTTTTATCTTGAACAAAGCCAGACAAAGAAGAGAAAGACTACTTAGGAGGCGATGGTTCTGTAGGTAATCATCACCGTAGGAATAGCAAACATAAATCCACTATTTCGTGAAAAAGTGAGGCCAAAGACAATAACCAAAAATCTCCAAATTAGGACCCATTGAACAACAAATTAACATAACAAAGCAAGTTTCAATTCTAGATAATCATCAATTTAAAGAAACCTTTAAATATATTCTATTGTTTCAGCAAGTGTCTAAGGATCGTTTAGCATTCAAATTATTAACGTGACAGACCATAATAATAACACCAGAGGAACTGTTAACAGCTATTTCATCATGGAACCGCTCTGGACACCCTCAGACGGTCACATTTTAAAGTATCACAGAAATCCATTATTATTTAACATTTCAATAATTTTCTTTAATTCTAATAATTTTCAGACTACTTACCTACCTCAAGTTCCAATTTAACCACACAAATGAGTTAGGAAAAAATCATGAAGTATGCATTAGTTGTGTCCCAGGGAAATTTGTTATCCTATATCCTGATGCTGTCTACGTTACATTCAGCTCTCGCTCTATACTTCCTCCTCTGGCTAAACTCTGTACCTTCTCCGTTCGATCAATATGCATTCATATTGTATAAATTCCTCCACTGAGCTCTTATAAATGAACTTACAGTTTAAGAAACTAGGTGCCCACAAATGAACATTTTCTACTTTGTGCAACAAGGTATCTATACTTTCAGATATTCACAGACATAAAATACTCGAACTCGCTGTCAAGTTGATTCTGACTCTTAGTGACCCTATATGATAGAGTAGAACTGCCCCATAGGATTTCCAAGGAGCTGCTGGTGGATTTGAGCGGCCAACCGTTTGGTTAGTAGCCATAACGCTTAACCACTGTGACACCTGGGTTCCATTCACAGACAGGCCTTGAATACCCATCTCTTCAATAATGAATAAATATTTAGAAGTAAACATTATTCCTTGTTAGGATGTAAAGGTGCAAATATTAAAACAATAGACTTTTTAAAAAATTAACAAATTCTAAAAATAATTGGTCGATTAATACCTTTTTTTTTGTAAATTCAGTTGCATTTACCCAGTTGGCATAGATAAGTAAAGAAACAGAATCGACTCTCAGAACTGAATTTCAGTAAGAGGCTAATGTCAATATATCAACGACTAATTTAATGAGGAGCAAAAAAGATAAGGCTTAAAGCTTCATACTACCAGTGATTAGGAGTAATGTCTTTGGTTGCAGGGGTCCCACTAGTCCAGTGAGAATTCATGATCCCTCCAAACACAGGATGCTCTTAAATACACCTGTGCCTAGTCACCACTCCCATAGATTCTGGTTTACTGGGTCAGAAGTGGAGCCCAGGCATCAGTAGGTTTGAAAGGCTCCCCAGAGGTGGTTCTAATGTACTTCCAAGATTGAGCACCACTGCCCTAGCTTGTCTCATTCCCATTTAATTTTGCAACCTTGTGCATTATTGGTAAACAGATTCAATAAATATGCCGAAGCTCCATTTTTAAAGAGCACAATGAAAAATTAAAAACATACCCCCCCCCCCAAAACAAAGACAAGGATCTCTTCCAACATTTGTAGCATAAAAGGAATTCCCAATATATATTCTATGGAATAAAAAGTACTCCTATAAGAAAGTCCATGACAAAAGATCAAACGATATTGTTACTGGAAGAGTGATCGGCCTCTATGCCTCCCATTTGGGTGCCTAAGTAAAAGCCTTAATCCCAGAGCATTCTCTGATAAAACCAAAACAAACAAACAAATTGCTGTCAAGTCAATTCCATCTCATGGCAACACTATAGGACAGAGTACAACTGCCCCATAAGGTTTCCAAGGAGCACATGGTAGATTCAAACTGCCCACCTTTTGGTCAGCAGCCATAGCTCTTAACCACTATGCCACCAAGGTTTACATTCTTTGATAAGGAGGCTGGGAATTGAGTCACCCTCTCTTGGTTCCTCCTCCTTATCAGAGAAGCCTTCCCCATGTTTTGGGCACATATTAACTTTCTCTGTCTCTTACACATGCCCAGGCACCACACAGCACCCGGCCAACCCCACTTCTGTATCTGTTCCCAGCAGGGAGGGAATGGGGTCTCCCAAAATGTGGCGCAAGAGAGGGAGCACACCAGATTGTAAAAGCCGACTCAAGGGGTGGACTGAAGGGGAAACAGGCTTTGCAAGGCCAACTATAAGTGCCCTCATGTGGTCTGCTAGTTCACTACGGCTTGCTTAGTCATCTTTATGTAAGTCCCTGGCATGTAGCCACTACCATTCACTGCTGCTATAAAACCTCTGCCCTTCCACTGAAGTTACAGAGATCTGCTTTGGTCTTGCAGACACCCAGGACTTGCATCATCTCTAAGTTTCCCTAATAAGCTTCTTTGCTGCCACCCTGGAGCTGCCTGCCTCTTTCTTCAGTCTCTCACCACCCTCCATTTTTGGAGGCAAGTTTCATATTACTGGCCCATGCCTGCACAATTGTAAAGATTAAAAATAAATGAATAAAAAACTTCAACTAAATTCTACTATCAAAAGTTGCAATGCATATCAAAGTCTTGTTTAAAGACACTTGAACTTTAGGAGCTTTCAGACTGGTCTAAAACGTGTGGATTGGCTTCTGTAAAGGACAAGAAAAAAGCCCAGAAAATAAAAATGTACCATCAACGTTATTTTTCCAAACTAAATAAATCAAACATGTTACGCTTCTAAAATGTCTAATTTCACTAGTCCACACAGCAAACAAATGAACTAAATTTTTAAGAAACCAACAAATACATGATTTAAAAGAACAGAGAATCCACATCTGGATGCCAAAAGTTATTTCCTATTTTCTAATTATAATTTAAAAGCACTTAGGAATATAGATCTTTTTTATACAGATCTTTTTTCTTTTCTTAATGTTCACCTTTACCTTAAACTGTGAGTTGACTTCAACTCACGGCAACCCCACATATGTGAGGCAGTTTCAAACAAGGCTCATAACAAGTTTTGGCAATGGCAAATCAAATGACAGTCTTGGCCTGCATAGCATTCAGGAATTGGATTTCATATTTCTTTTGTTATATGTGTACATTTGTAGAGTATGGGTTTGTAAAACCCTTTATAACCTGTGTGAATGTATTAACAAGGTCTGCTGTAGAAGATTTTGTAGCTAGCTGTGTGCATGACCAGAGAAACACTTATAAAGGGTTTAACCTTGATTTCTTGAAATTTTGATAAAGAGGCACACAGTTCATTAATCCAATACATCTAACTGTAACACCTGGATTATGCATAAATACAGGGTATTTATTTGAGAAAGACTATTGCTATAATTTATATAAAAATTTTCTCAATTAACAGTTCTATAAAGTCACTCATATCAATTTTAATCTATGAATACATTTTAATATTCCTCTTCATAGTAATGTCAGTGACCATATTTGTAATGGTACATGTTTGGTTGAACACAGATAAAGTACAATCTTGAAATAGATCAATTCCTCCAAAATCATTTTGCAAATCTGTATTTCCTGTCATAAATAGATTTCTTAGTTGTGCCAATGGAAAGCATGAGAACTTGATTTTTTTTCCCTGAGATTTAAACTCATAAAATACTTAAATATTTAATGCATAAAATTCTAGCATCAATGGCCATGTCATTAAAAGCAATTCCTTGTTTATTTGAACAATTTCTATGTAAGTACAAAAAAAGTTTCATTAGTCAATACATTTGTCAAAGCTTTTTTGACGATTCCTTTCATTCAAGCATTTACTCATTCCTTTATTTAAACATTCAAAATGTTCTGAAGATCACATAATAAACTAAATAAACTAGATTAAATAAATAAATGATTACAATCTTAATGTAAAATGCATTTTAAAAGCATAATTTTAAGGCTCAGAAAATAGAGGTAAAATTACAATGTTTAATTTCTCTTCAGCTTACTTTTTACTCTAATTGTAGTATGTATCTAAGAACAAAGGATGTAAGTACAATATTTAATACTTTTATTTAAAGAACATATTTTAATATATGCAAATTTTTATGATTTAAAAGCTTCAGTATTCAACTGAAACTTTTATAAATTGAGACAACATATTCAGTCATTTCACTAAATGTATAATTTCAATCTCTGGAACATGATGTATTGTTCTTTGGAGAATTTCATTAAAGTAAAATCCATTGAGCAAGTAAGATTTGAATACATTGTTGCACAATAAATTAATTTATTTCAACAGCTTAATTCTTTTATCACATTTATATGCTTGCCTTTCCAGAGTATGCTATAAGATGAAGAATAATGGCAACAGTAAAGAATTGCTTAGGAGAGAATCTCATAATTATTACTGAAACAAAACAGATAATGAGTTTTATTCAGACATAATAAGAAAGAAGCAGTTCAATGTCTACAGGGAAACTATGTAAACTGGATTTATCATTTCAATGCCCTTTCACCTCCAGGATGGGCCTGAAGTAGGACAGAGAAGAAGAACATTTAATTTAATACTTCAACACGCCGCTTTATAGTCCTGTATCATAACTCCGCAAATCAATAAAACACAATCTTTTGCAATGTTCCATCTTTATAAAACTAGCCACAATAATAAATGAAAATTTAAAAGGAATACTCTCTGGCTAAAATAAAAAAAAAGAATGGTCATACTAATAAACTAATGATAATAGAATAACAATCAAGGAAAAACTGAATTTATTTCTTCTGGGTGAAAAAAGAAGGATTGGTCTTTAGGATCATTTAGAATCAAAGGTGGAATTCAAAAACAATGTACACTAAAATTCTAAAATAAAAAGTCAAAAATGTTCAATGAGACATACATGGGATTAATTAAAGGTTTAAAAAAAATTTTGTTAGTTCAGCTTCCTCTTCTGTACCACACACAAAAAACATGTTATATTTTATCAGCAAAAAACATATTCTAAGAGTGAGCATAAATAATTACAACTCATTTCTACACAGGATTATTTTAACTTTATTTTGCTGTACTTTATATTCTTTCCATTTTTGTAATTTTTTTCAGTTAGAGATTTCCTAATTTGATATGACATGGAAGAAAAGAGACAGCTATTTCTAACATTAATTAAATAAGTTGTCTTAATATATAATTCTTAACTTACAAAATCAAGGAATTTGACCAGGATCTTATTTATATAGCCAGGGCTTCTGAGTTTTAAGACAACTCAGACTTACTTTCATTCATTTAACAACCATTTACTGAACACATAATATGCACCTGGCAGGGTTCTAGGTTCTCATTATATATAAGTTAGCAAACTGACAAATAACCTTTCCCCCACAAAGCATATATTATAAACTGACAACTGTTGTTAGTGAAAATCCAGAATGCAATATTCAAGCTCCCATGCTCTGGAAAAAAGCACAGAGAAGATAAATAGCAGAGACTGACATTCTGGAATTGAGAAAAATGCTAAAATTAAAAAAAAAAAGGATTTCTAAAAGACATAGTAAAAAATCTTAATGTTTCGCATCTGGTGGAAGACTAGGCAGCCGTCATCTGAACTCCATCACTGAAACTTCTAACCTGAGGCTCAAAGGAATATTTACTTAGGTTTATTGGTCTCGATGATGGAACTCAAGATATATTCAATTTTGCTAATAATTGTGAAACTGGTAGGACCCACAGATATAATCCTCAACATCTTTATTCTCTCACTATCCCTTTAAATGTATTCATTGGTGGTGGGGGACTGGTTTTTCCATCTCTGACGAAAATTCAAGCAGCCTTATCACTTTTCAGTTTACTCTTCGGTGATATAAAGTCCTAGAGGTATTTTAAACAGCAAAATACGTTCTTGATTCACACATTAGGATTCAACCCTGTGTAATAGCAGATACTACTATCTTAGTCGGAAACGCTGGTGGCTAGTGCTTAAGTGCTACGGGTGCTACTCAAAGGGTCAGCAGTTTGAATTCGCCAGGCACTCCTTGGAAACTCCATGAGGCTGTTCTGCTCTGTCCTATAGGGTTGCTATGAGTCGGCATCGACTTGATGGCACTGGGTTTGGTTTGGTATTGGTTTACTATCTTAGTCGTAGGAAACCCTGGTGGCATAGTGGTTTAGAGCTACGGCTGCTAGCCAAAAGATCAGCAATTCAAATCCACCAGGTGCTCACTGGAAACTCTATACGGTTGTTCTATTCTGCCCTGTAGGGCCACTGTCAGTCGAAGTTGACAGCACCGGGTTTCGTTTTTTGTTTGTTTATCTTAGTGGTTAAGTGTTCAGCTGCTAACCAAAAGGTCAGCAGTTCAAATCCATCAGGCGCTCTTTGGAAACCTTTATGCGGGCAGTTCTGCTCTGTCCTATAGGGTCCCTATGAGTTGGAAATGACTTGATGGCAATCGTTGCTTTTTTTTTTTTTTTAAATCTTAATTAAAAGATAGGGCTTCCTTTCCAAAAGCCAAGGGAAGAGGAAGTAGAGATAGTGAGGAGTAGAACAAGGAGAGCAGGTAGGTTTAACTGCGGCCAGAAGTGCCATTAATGGCCATCACTCTCTCTGTGTATGGCAAATGTTTGAAGCTAAGTGCTTACATAGTATGGCATTTGCCACTATGAGTCTTTCATCTACAGTTCCCTTGATGTCTCTTTCACTCTCTGTGTTCTTCTGTTTCCTGAATTGTCCAGTGTAGTAAGATCTGAAGACTTGATTAAGTTTATTCAAGTTGATTTTGGGGGTAAGAATACTTCATAGATGGTGTTGCATGCTTCCCTCAGGAGACATAATGTCTGCCTTATTGAGTTTATGATGCCAACCACCATTGATGATCATGGCCTACGTTCATCACTTCATTGGAACTTGCAGTTTGGTGATAGTTTAAATATATCATTCCTTACTCATATATTAGCTGGAAGACTCCTATAAAGAGAGAATCTCTCATGAATTATTTGGTTATCCTGAGATACAATTTGTGTGGGAAATTTAGGAAAATGTTTGATTACTTCCCTTTATTTATCATTTTTTTCCCCTAGAATTTTCCAAAGAACTAGCTAATATTTTTAGTATTAGTATTATTATAAACTCATAGATTTAAACATATTCGATGTCTTTCAGTATGTTGTTGTGGCTGTGTTTTACTAGTTTTTCTTCTTGGCATCTTCTTTTCATGTTTAATATCAATACCTATATTAAACATAGTAAGAACATACTCTATTTTGCTAAATCCAAGTAAAAGTTACATAAACTTTTGTGTGAAAAAAAATTTCATGTCTAAATGTAATGCACAGATCTAAGGTTATTTATTTTTCTCCCAAGAATAAACTATTCTGTAACTAAAACCAAACATGAGGTTTATGATATTATTTAATTGCTCTAAGATTTTCATCTGTTTTGAGAATCAGGTCACTCTGATTCCAGCTTTTACAATCATTTTCACATTTTAAACTTCATGAAAGTAAAGTCCTGCTTATTGATATAATACTAAGGGTCTGCTTTGAAAAAAAAAAAGTGTAGAATAAAAAATTCATAACTTGTATTTTCAAATGATTTGTTCAAAGTTTAACTTCTTTAAATAAGGAGAATGTCATTAAATCTTTCTCACTTTCTGTTTCTCTCTCACCCTTCCTCCCATGCCCCTTCTCGTGCTCTCTCTCTATCACACACACACACACACACACACAAGTGTACACATACACACACCTACATATACCAGTACAGCAGAGAAGGTTAACAAATTTAAATCATGTTCCCAGTTATCAAACAACCATGTAATGTGGCATAGGAGAAAGATGTTTATTCAGAAATGTAGAAAAATTTCTCAAAAGTAATTCTGTATTATCCTGAGAAAAATGAAATCTAAAAAAAAGCATATTAAAAACCCTTGTTTATCTGTACTACTGCACTATAAACCACAAAAATCCTGAATTAAAAGAACACAAAGTATAATACTTTTGTTAGGGGTGTTAGATACTGAGAATCAGATACTTTAAAAAAAATGGCTGAACGTTAATGAAAACCAGAGAGAGAATGAGAGAGAGAATTCTATACAATTGTAACATTTCATAAGTTTGACACCAATTCCCTGCAAAATTCTAGAAGTTATTTTTAAACAGATGGTTGTGAATACTGTGGGAGAAAGCAAAAAATAATGATAAGATGAAGGTAGAATGGTGAACAAAGGCTTCTAAAACTTTTAAAATACTAATTGAATCACTATAACAATCCAATGAGGTAGGTATTGTTATAATATTGTACAGACGAGGAAACAAAGACAGGGATATTATGTAACTTGCCCAAGAGCAAACGCCTGGGAGGTGGTAGAGCTAAAATATGAACCCAAAAATTATCCTCCAGAATCCATACTTTAAACCACTAAAATATGCTGACTTTCTTACTTTCAATTTTACTTTCATTTCAGCAAGAACCTCTTTTTTTTTTTTTCCAAATCCTTATTAATTAAAAAGCGCAAAATATGTTGATTCACTTGGGGGACTTAGGGTTACTTGAAACAGAATTTAAAGAAAATCAATTAGTAGAACATTTTTGACCTGATAGACATTCTCTTAATGACAAAGGAAATTGATTTCTTGATTTATACTGTTTATATTTTACACAGTGATTTAAGATAATACAAATAACATATCCTTTTAAAATTTGGAAATGATATAAAGATGGCATAAACTGATAATATTTATTCAAAAGAAGTGTTACTATTCAAAAGAAGTTAAAGAGCCTAAGTCAATAGAATGGAAACTAAATAACTTAATATGGATAAATGCAAATCCCTAACATATGTAAGGAAACCCTGGTGGTGTAGTGGCTAAGTGCTATGGCTGTGAACCAAAGGGTCAGCAGTTCAAATCCACCAGGCGCTCCTTGGAAACTCTATGGGGCCGTTCTACTCTGTCCTATAGGGTCGCTATGAGTCGGAATCAACTTGACGGCACTGGGTCTGGGAACACATGTAAGGGGGCAGTGGTGGTTCTGTGATAGAATTCTCACTTTCCATACAGGAGATCCAGGTTCGACCTGGGTTCAATTTCCACCCAGTACATGCATTTGCAGTCAGCACCATCTGCCAGTGGAAGTTTGTGTGTTCCTATGATGCTGAAACGGTTTCAGCAGAGTTTAGAGAATAAGATGGACTAGGAGGACAGGCCTGGCAACTACTTCCAAAAATCAGCCAGTGAAAATCCTATGCATCACAACTATCTGATCCTCAAACAGTCATAGGGATGGAACAGAAATGGACAGTGAAGTTTCATCCCATTGTGCATAGCCATGAGTCAGAGCTGACTCCAGGGCAGCTAACAAGAATATAAGTAAAAGATGAAAGAGAATTGGCTTAATAGAATTTCATGTCAAGAAAGGCATGGGATTAACTGAGTCATACATTCAGTTATCAAAAAATCTTTTGAATTATAAGATTACATTTATAGACTATTTTAAAATGAAGGTTCGAGTTAGTACCACTGGCAGTTCACTGGCAGTTCATTTCTAAAACCCAGTTCATTTCTAGAGCATTGTGTATGACACAAAAAAAAATTTTGTGTGTGTGTATGGGGTGAGGGAGAGAGGGGTCATTAAAAAAAATAAAAAAGAGTTATTAAAAGAGGTTAATCAAAAAGATTGAGGTCTGGAGAAAAGGAATATTACAAGTACAGGGCGGTATAAACAGTTAAGCACTCAGCTATTAACTTAAAAGTTGGAGACTTGAGTCCACTCAGAGGCACATAGGAAGAAAAAGGACTGGTGATCTGTTTCCAAAAGGTCACAGCCATGAAAACCCTATGGAGCCCCGTAGTTCTACACTGAAAAACATGAAGCTGTCATGTGTCAGAATCAACTCAAAGGCCGCTGTTTTCTTTTTGTTTGTTTGCTTTTGTTCTATCTTTTGGTATAATAGCAGACTTAAATATTTAAATGGCCAGGACACAGAAAAATTAGTAGATATTTTTCTTCCAAAAAAAAAAAAAAAAGCAACAAAGTTAAATGAAAATATTAATTTGACTAATGAATAGCTTCCTCACTCCTACATTTGCTGAAAAATAGGACAAGCCTCTACAAAAGCCTACCAAAAAAAAAAAAAAAAAATCCCATTGTTATCAAGACAATTCCAACTCATAGCATAGCTTAGATATATGAAAAAGGGTAGGGAGAATTTAGGAAGTAATTCTCCAACTTGGAGGAAGCTGGATTATGTAACATCTAAGGTCTCTCTCAAGTCTATGTCTCTTCACGTTCTACAAATGTGACATAGTAAAAATATGTGGCTTTCACTGCACATAATAGACTAATAAAAACTGATAAGAATTTAATATGTCCCTACAGACATGTAGCTATTGGTCACCTAAATTATATGTACAATTGGCTAAACAGAATATGCCTGTTCCCTACTCAAAATTGTCTTACTAAAATATTTCCAATAGTCCAAGACAATTAGCCAGAAAAGTCTGAGTTCAATACTATGGCAAATTCCATTACGGAGGTTGGCATTTCAAACAAGTAAAAATGTCATGTTGTTGTTGTCGTTAGATGCTATGTAAAAACTGACAGCAGGCAGGATTTGGCTCAAAGGAGGCAATCTGCCCACCTTGCTACATTGTGTATACTGGTGTGACTTTGTTAATGAGAAAATTACTGGAACTCCTCTATTTCATAGAAATAGGAAAATGAAATAACATTTTAAAATACGCACATCTGAGAGCTGTATTTTTGCTTCTCTTTTGTCTTACAAACCCTTAATGCCAATCTCATTTCAGTGTTAACTCTTATCATTATAAGAAAATCTTTCAAACTTATATTTTCCCTTCAAAGGCCATTTATATTTTATTATTTTATTTTATCATTCCTTCCTGTGGGGAATTGGTATGTAATATTTCACTTTCGATCAGCTTTCATGCTTAAAACTTTTTCAGGCAAACTTAAACTTGTGGGCACTAATTGGAAACCCTGGTGGTGTAGTGGTTAAGTGCTATGGCTGCTAGCCAAAGGGACGCAGTTCGAAACCGCCAGGCGCTCCTTGGAACTCTATGGGGCAGTTCTACTCTGTCCTATAGGGTCGCTATGAGTCGGAATCGACTCCACGGCACTGGGTGTGGTTTTTTCAGTTTTATCCTAATTACCCACATAGGCCCAATACTATTTAATGTGACATAGGAGTGAACCATTCCTTTGGGGGGAAAAAAAAATCTCTGAAATTAAGTTTAATTAATACATAACATATGAGTTTATGAAATCTTGTTTGTGCTATAAAGTCTACAATATATAAATTTATATTGATTTACCAGCTTATTCTTCCAAATATTTGGAACTTCATAGAGAACAGTATTCCTCACATTCAGTGTCTGAAGTTACAGCCTTGCTTTCTCTCAGATCTTAAGGGTAACTTCAAGAATATAAAAATATTAGAATTGTCTCATGTATTCTTGAAATGTGTTTCCATTCTATAATCTTGATCCGCCGGTACCCAATTTGTCTCAGCTAAATGTGGGCCTGTCTCACAGAAAAGAGCACACTGATGCAATTCCACGATGGAGCTTCCTTTCACCTTGGTGATGAAAGCTATTTGCTTTTATTAGTCATTCACAATTAAAGCCATTGTTTACTATTCAGTTGTTATTAGCACCATTTACATCATCACTACCACATTAAGAAGTCCACAGATTTCTTTAATCTCATCTGTAGCCAAGCTTCTGAACGTATTTGCCCCAAGAGACCATGAATGGGATATCCCTATCACCTACCTACCTGGTAGGTGTTGGCACATATTCCAAGACACAAAACTCCCTTATTCCCTTTTTGCAATTTCCTTCCTTTCTCCTCATGGCTCTCTTCTACAATCCTAACTGTAAGAGAGAATGTTGCTAAAAAAAAGAAAGAAAAAAAATAAATAAACCCATCACCATTGAGTCAGTTCCGACTCACAGTGACTCTATAGGACAGAGTAGAACTGCCCCATAGGGTTTCCAAGGCTGAAATCTTTATGGAAGCAGACTGCCACATCTTTCTTCCGCAGCTGGTGGGTTGAAACTGCAGACCTTTTGGTTAGCGGCCAAGTTCTTAATCACTGCGCCACCAGACTCTAGAATGTTGCCATCCTCCCAGTAACCTAGTCCTGGACTGCTTTCTAAAGGCCCATTCCGGATGGAACCCAGATGCTACCTTCAGCTTGCCTAAATTTATTAAATCAAGAATTTAGTGAATAAAGCATCATTATCTAAGTTCCAATTAACATGAGATGTAGAATGAATTATTTTATTGTTCGTATACTGAAAAAACAAAGCTTAAGGCCTCCTGATGTAACTACAGTCTTTCGGACCCAGAAATAGGTAAACTATCACCTGATGCCTAAGGTATGTATAGGTCATAAGTAAGACAATCAATTTGATTTAAAACTGCTAAAATCTGCCATATTTTTATCTTATTTATTAATCCAAATCTTATCTAAATGAGAAATTATAAAATGATGTTCCTACTTTTGAAAGAGCAAATCATATAATTAATGTTAAAATCATGAAATGAATCCTTAGAGTAATCACTACCAAATTAAAAAAAAAAAAATCACATCTTGTAACTATTATTCGTTGATACATACCATCGAGTCAATTCCAACTCATAGCGACCCTATGTGACAGAGTAGAGGTGCCCCATAGGGTTTCCTGGGCTGCAGTCTTTAAGGGAGCACATTGCCAGGTCTTTTCTCTTGAGGAGGTGCTGGCGGGTTTGAATCACCAACCTTTTGGTTAGCAGCTGAGCTCTTAACCATTGCACCAACGGGGCTCCTTAACTATTACTTATTGTTGTATGCCGTCAAGTAGATTCTGACTCACAGCAACCCTGCAGGACAAGGTAGAACTGCCCCATAGGGTTTCCAAGAAGTGGCTGGTGAATTCAAACTGCCAACATTTTGGTTAGCAGCCTGAGCTCTTAGCATTGTGCCACCAGCGCTTCTTAACTGTTACTTAGCGCCTTTTAATTTTTTTTAAAAATAGCCTTCTAGTGCAATGATACGGACACTTAGAAGTTTTTTTTTTTTTTTTCCTCCCCCAGCTAAAATTTTCTTCTATGTAACTTCAACAAATGAGGCAAGGAGAATTTTGAATTCTCAGCAATAGCTATTACCATGTGGTTGTTGTTAACTGCCATCTAGTCAACTCTGATGACCCCGTGCACTACGAGATCATACTGCTGTGATCCATAGGGTTTTCACTGCATGATTTTTCAGAAGTAGGTCACCAGACCTTTCTTCCTAGTCTGTCTTAGGCTGGAAGCACCCTGAAAACTACTCAGTTTCATAGCAACATGCAAGCCTCCACTGAGGGAGGGGTGGTGGCTTCGCATGCGGTACATTAGCCAGGAATCAAGAACCAAAAATGGAAGCAGAGAAGTCTACCATTGAACCACCACTGCCATCAGGCAGACTATTGCCTTAAATTACTATAAATTGAATTATACAGTGATACTTTGATTAGCAAATATCTGGTAGCAAAGGAACCCTTTAAAATTCATTCAGAAGATGAACTAAATCCCATTGTTGTCGAGTCAATTCCAACTCATAGTAGCCTTATAGGGCAAAGTAGAACTGCCCCATAGGGTTTTAAGGAGCTGCTGGTGGATTTGAACTGCAACCTTTCATTTAGCAGCTGTAGCTCTTAACCACTCTACCACGAGGGCTCTAAAAGATATAAGTGCTTCTAAAAGCTGTTCTTCTCAGCTCCTTGGCTATGATAGTGTAGCACTAGCGTTCCCTGAGGTAAAGTCTTTTAGTAGTTGACCTGGAAATGGTACTTAAATTTTTTTTTTTTTTCTTTTTAATTTTTTCCTCTGGAAATGGTACTTTAGAAGATGATGTGTGGGTGTTGTACATATCTTTGTTTGTAGAACTATTATCATAAGAAAAACTATTTGCATATTATTCAAAATTCTGTGTAATTAGGAACACACAAGACTTGCTTTGAGAGTTCCCTAAATTCAAGTGTATTATATTCAGAAAAAGAAGATGATGATTATTTCAAATAAGTGTGCATGGGATATCTTTTATGTAATTTAAAAATTGATAATCTATACTTAATATTCTGTTGTTATTTCTTATTCCTTAGCCAATTTCACAATGCAGTTAAATAACATTATGAATTAAACACACAATGTAAAATAATATGAATGAAAATACATAAATATATAGAGAGAGAGAATTGTGCATATACACACATATGTAATGTTTATACAACGTTACCTTCCATTTATACTTCATTTTTTAATTTAAGAAGAACTTTCAATTGTATCATCTCAATTAGTTTACATCCACGCAGTATTAGACATAGAAGCAGAGAATAAGAAAGATTTACATGCCCAATGTGATAAAGCTAGTGAATAAGTGGCAGAACTAACCCTTCTTGTTCAAATCCACCAGCTGCTCCTTGGAAACCCTAAGGGCAGAGTTGTACTCCGTCCTGTAGAGTCACTGTGAGTGAGAATTGACTTGACAGAAACAGGTTCTTTTTTTTTTTTTTGGTTGTCTTCTGAAAAGAAATAACCCTAGCCTAGCTAAATATTGTACTCCAGGATCTAATTACTACCAGTGTTTTCTCTCATAATCGGTTTGCTGTCACTTAACTTTTCAGAATTGAAAACTAGTCAAGGAATAAGAAAGATGAGTTAAGAGATGGTGGTTTACAGTACACAAGCTGAAACAATTGTGTGAGAAAACATTACCTTAATAACAGACGTTTCAACTCTGGATGGAGGACTCTGAACTTGGGCTGCGGCCGCCATATTTGCAATGGTGCTGAGGTGGTTCATCTGGCTCATTGCCATGGTAACAGACGCTGGAGGTAGGCTGACAGGAATCAGAGGGTGGGGCATCATCATAAAAGGAAGTTCCAGTCCTATAAAAAATAGACATATATCATCATTGCTCTGTTCTAAATAAAATTTAAAACATGGTAAATCTCCTTTATTAAATTCATTAAGAACATAAATCATCAAAAACTGAAGCATTAAAAAATACCGTAATAATGATAATCATAAAAAAAAAAATCATAGTCAAAGGAAAAACTTTTTTCTTTTTGTATACAACGACACACACTCACCACTCAGGGAAATTAGGCTTAAAGCTACTTTGGTACCATGGTTTATCATATCATTAATTTTCATGTGTTTAATACAAATGGTCAAGTCTTTGCTATATTATTCTTCTGATCAGTCTAAATCTTGTTTAAGGTACTAGGATTTTCTTTAACTTATCAAGATTACTTATCTAAATGTAGTATATCACTTAATTGCGTCCTATTTTACCATTCTATAATTACAGAAATTTTTTTGTAAAACTAACAAATGCCATCGTACCATTTGGCAGACGGTGGTTCTGCTGAAGACGGTTGAGAGGTTGACTAACTAGAAGGCTATGGTCTCCAGGCATACAGGGGTGGGTGAGAGAAGCCTGCAATCCCTGGGTGGGGAGAGAGTAGTACACTGTTTCCTTATCCCAAGAACCATCACTGCTGCCTGTGAGGAATGAATATAAATAATTTGGATACAATATTATTCCAGATCTTTCACTGATTCATTTGAAATGAGGTTTTAAAAAAGTATATCACATTTAGAGGTTGGCATACTAAGTGATTTCTAGGGAAATAAGCTGATGTAAGAAAATTTAACCCTGACCGTACTTTCTGTTTTTATATTTCTTGGATTTGATCACCTCAAGGTTTTGAAAAATAATATTTCTAAAACAGTTAGCCTATTTATCGGGTCTTTTCCTGTTTGAAGGAGCCCTGGTGGTGCAGTGGTTAAAGCACTCAGCTGCTAACAAAAGGTCAGCGGTTAGAACCCACGAGCCGCTCCTCGGAAGAAAAATGTGGCAGCCTACTTCCATAAAGATTTACAGGCTTGGAAACTCTATGGGGCAGTTCTACTCTGTCCTAGAGAGTCACTATACGAGTCGGAATAGACTCGATGGCAGTGGGTAAGTTAATCCTGTTTGACTACCCGATAATATAAAATGGTCTGTACTGTGTATCTGGAGAATTAGTTACTCCTTGGAACTGAAACACACTGATGTATATAGAATGCAAAGTTATCCTTGTATTAAACGGACTGTAGTCACCATTCGGAGCCTTAGTAGCACAGTGCTTAAGAGATTAGCTGCTAACCAAAAGGTTGGCAGTTAGAATCCACCAGCGCTCCTTGGAAACCTTATGGGGCAGTTCTACTCTGCCCTATAGGGTCACTATGAGTCAGAGTCAACTGGATGGCAATGGGTTTGGTTTGGTTTTAGTCACCATTCAGGGTTAAAATGCCTACTAATTTCACAGCAAATCCTGAACATGGAATCATTAAATGCCCAGCTTGGTTAGCCATTGTACAGAGAAGCCAAACGATCATTTGAGGAAAGATCATGACGGTGTCAAAGCAATAAATTAAATGAGAGTGAGGTGATCATGGGGGGGATGTGTATGCATGTGTCAATAAATACATCACTTGTTTTCAACTAAAGAGCATATAAATTCATGACCCTGGCAATGTCAATAGCAAAGTCAAAAAACAAACAAACAAACAAACATACAAGAACTTGCATTTCAATACTGGTGACAATGTTTTAGATTTAACTAGATCTTGAAGCATATTAACATGATATTCTTTGGAAGTTGTTTATAAACCCCTTTAATACAGGCATGCCCCCAAATTATATTAACATTTTATTTCTTAACCTAAGCTTTTAAATATACAATCTGCCCACTTAAAAGAAAACTTCTGTAATATCCCTGTCTGCTTATGAGGTCTTCATGTCTTAAAAAAAAAGGAAACCATATTTTCATATAATATTCATAAATACAGCAAAGTTGGTAAAACTCCAATTTAAATCCTTTAGCTCTATTAAAAGCCTCATTGTAAAATCTCTATGACATAGTTTTTAATGAAGAATACTTAGTTACTGCCATGATTTTTTTCATTTACTTCATGAAGACAGTTAAGCTTCAATATAAATCCAAACTCATTAGCTCAATACTGTCTGGATCTTGGAGTAAATTGTTCAGAAGTGGGTAATGAAAACCCAGTTCAAATTCTCTAGCAATCAAAGCAATTTTGTTAAACAATGAAAAGAATCAATTAAAATGGATATCTTTATTATTTTACAAGAAACCATGACAGCTTTCAGTTAAAAAAAAAAAATTATAGCTTTATACAGAGATGACTCATATAAAAGAAATTCTCCAGCTTACTCCTACACGGTCATATAAAGTTCATTTTCACAGTCAAATTTATACACCTTATTTCTCTATCATAACTTTTTTGAACACTTCAACTGAGGTACTAGTCAAACATGTAAAAACTATAAAAAACAAATTTTTCTGAAGAATGATATCAGAGAATATTTAGTGACAACATTTTAAAAATTTTCATTTTATATAGCCTTTTTTTATCAAAGTAATATTTTTTTTTTATCAAAGTATGTGCAAAATTTTTCATTACGTATTTAACCCATACTTTCTTTGAAATTTGATATGGCCAAATTTTGTGATTCAACATCACTTTTACTTTTGAAGTCAGCAGTTAAAACAAGAAGTGAGGCAGAATCATGGAGTATTTGATATAAAACAACACTTTGGAATAAACATTATTTGAACATGGGGATTGCATAGGAAACAATAAGTAATTTTCTCTATATATTTCATCTAAAATATCCAACAAATGCTAAACATAACATTTTTCTAGTAAATTGCATTTTTTGAGGATAAAGTAATGAATATACTTTGGATTCCATTTAGATTCTGTTTATTTCTATTATTCAACTTTCATTTTTTTTTTCTGTTCACTTGAACTAATTCCTTGTATTTGAATCCTGATTGCCAGTTCCTATACAGGAAAAGTTATTCCTCCAAATATAGTTAAATTTCACTCTCATGTCAGTAGATATATATATCATAATTCAACTTTTTCACATTATCAAGGTATAAAGTATTAAGTTAAATTTCTGATTAAATTGTTCTAAAAACAGATTATAGACAAAATACTACCTATTTTCAGATCTCTTCTGCATCACAAGATGTGGTCCCTTGTGTAAGGGTAGATATCAATCATCTATATGTGATTTTTTTCACAGAGAGTTTCTAATACTAGATTGGATTTTCCCATTACATAGAATGCTTCTAGCCATCTCCGCCAATCATCATTTGTTAAACACTCATGATGTTAGCTCATTTGGGTAATAAACAGAGCAAACAATTAAGAAACTAAGTCTGATGAAAAATATACAATATATAACCAAGTCAGCTGTAAGTGATTTTTGCATTATTTATAACATCCTTCCCCTCTATTAGCATGAATAAATAAAAGCTGAAAATAGGCCACTTCAGAACAAGACATGCCCATAGTTATTAAATGTATAATTTCAAGTCTTTTGGTTTAATCAGATATTTTTGGACATATAAGTCAATGTATATGTACTATGCTTATATACAAACACACGTGAACACATATACATCTTTAAGATTAATGTCCACTATTAAGAGTCTGTGAACATCTGTAAGAGACAAAAGATTCAGTGTGTATAAAGGAGAAATATGGGAGAAAAATAGTGGGAGAAAATAGAGAGAAACAGAAAAGAACGGATTAATTTCTTCCTTTCCATTCTTGCTGAACCATGCTCTTTCTTAGACTTTATGGTAGAATAAAAAGGTGAATCTGATATAGCTTTAGTACCTCTATATCTTATAGTATAGTATAACATACACTAGAATAAAAACTTATAAAATAGAATAAAAATATAAAATTGGGGAGCGCCAAGAAAAATAGACATGAAATCACGAAAAGTCTGAGACAGTGCATCGAAAAAGAAGTGCTGGTGGCATAGCAGTTAAGCGTTCACTTGGTAACCAAAAGGTCAGTAGTTCGAACCCATCAGCTGCTCCATTGGAGAAAGGTCTGATGATCTGCTCCCATAAAGATTACAGCCAAGAAAACCCTACTGGGCAGCTCTACTGTGTCCTATAGGGTTGCTATGAGTTGGGACGAACTCAAGTGCCCCCAGCAACAACAGAGCATCGAACTGTTTGCTTATTCTGAACCTATGATCTGCTTTAATTTGGGGGAGGAGGAAGTAATGGACTACATCTAGTCCCAAATGCAGTCGAGGGAGAGGTACAGGGGCAGGTCTCAGACCAGACACCACCACAAGTGTCAGGCAGATCTGACTTGTTAGCAGCAGAACACACAAGAAGTTGATACAGGATGAAACCAAGTGGTACAACCACATCACTATGAAAATAATGAAGCTCAGATAGTAATGCTACAGTGTGATTTTGGTGGGGTTGGAATGAACAAATGCACCATCTTGCAGCAGCCAGATGTGAGTACAAGAAAGAGGAAAAATAGAAATTAACACCTGATTACCAGTTTTATCTCCAGCCAAAAACTATTAATTGTGCTTCTATAAAATCTGAAATGATGTGCTTACCCTGCCTAATTATACTTATATTAATACCTTATTAGTAATTACATATTCCAATATATGGGACTGATACACAAAAAGTAATTGTGTGTGTTTCCCTTTATGTAAAAGATGTGTTCTCCTCAAGGACAAGCAAGGTTATCTTAAGATACTCAAATATGATAGACCTGGTCTGTTATGGATTAAATTGTGTCCCCCCAAAATGTATGTCAACGTCACTAGGTCTTGATTCCCATTACTGTGTGGCTGTCCACCATTTTGTCACCTGATGTGATTTTCCCATGTCTATATAAATCCGAAGGCAGTGAGTTATGATGTTAATTAGGTGGGGTTAGCGGCAGTTATGTTAATGAGGCAGAACTTAATCTACAAGATTAGGTTGTGCCTTAAGCCTCATATCACCAAGAAACAAGAGCCAGGAGAATAGCACGTCCTTTGGACCTGGGGTCCCTACACTGAGAAACTCCTCAACTGGGGAAAACTGATGACAAGGACATTTCCCCAGAGCCAAAGGAGAAAGAAAGCCTTCCCCCGGAGCTGGTACCGTGAATTAGGCTTCCAGCCTCCTAGACTGTGAGAGAATAAACTTCGTTTTTTTAAAGTCATTTACTTGTGATATTCCTGTTACGGCAGCACGAGATAACTCAGGCAAAGTCTTAAACACAAAAATATACCACTTGTGAGGAAACCTCTGAAGCCATCCTGACTGTAAGGATAACGAGATTATTGAATAGTCTAAACTGATGGGTTAAAAATATAACATGGTTTTATTTTTCCTACAATTACTGCCTCTAAACATTCTCTGTCAAGATACACTTTTCTGCCCCTTAATAACCTTGTACAGATTTTGAGTATAAAAAATCCATTCTAGTTAAAATTTTAACTTCTGTTCACTTTAATGACTCATCCCTGCTTCCCTGTCCCCATCAGCACTGGCCAGCCTTAGAGTTTACGAACTTGGAAGAGAGAAAGCCTTAGCTTTCCATCCGTCTTCCTCCTCTTCTTTTCTCTTTCTGGGTTTGTCATTAGGTACAGTTGAGTTAGTTTCAACTCATAGCAATCCTATTTACAACAGGGCAAAACACTGCCTGGTCCTGTGCCATTCTCACACTCGTTGCTATGCTGAGCCCATTGTGGCAGCCACTGTGTCAATCCATCTTGTTGAGGGCCTTCCTCTTTTTCATTGACTCTCTACTTTACCAAGCATGATGACCTTCTCCAAAGACTGGTCCCTCCTGATAACATGTCCAAAGTACATGAAACATCTTCCCTTCTAAGGAGTGTTCTGGCTGTACTTCTTCCAAGAGAGATTTGTTTGCTCTTCTGGCAGTCCATGGTATCTTCTGGGTAGCAGGACAAATGCATCTTGGCTAACTGGTTCCTGCTTAACTCCCTCCTGCACTGTCATTTCTATGGTTGTACCTAATAGGTTATTGTTTTTTCTCCTGTAGTAGGTGCCTAAATACTATCTCCTGGGAGTAATGCCTGATCCTTTAAGGGGGCCTGAAAGGAGAATCTCCTAACCGCACGATTCCCTGACAGGGGAAATCTCCTTTACCTTAATGCTCTTCTATGATCCCTAAATTCCCTCTTGATACTAAGACCCCTCTCCTGGTGTGAACCCCCTTGTTCTGATGATGTCCGCTTTCTACCCTCTCACTCCTCTCCAATTCTGTCTGTCCCTGCTCAAATATACAGAGCAGATCAGCAGTTCACATCAAAGCAAAAACCAGCTGTCAAATGAGGTGGAGGCACCTGCAGCCCTGGAGTAATTCTCTTGGAATTCTCTCTCCCTCAGCTTAGAGATGAGAAAGCCACAGCCCTCTCCATTAGGCAATATCTCTTCAGTGTAAAGATTTCGTAAAATCATCTATCCTCGTGGTCGTCGGCTCTTATAAATGGAGAAGGAAGAGGTTTGTGCACTCTGGAATGATAGTTAGAGAGCAAAGCTGGTTCCGTTGCTATTAATAAGTACAAATTGTTTTTTTACTTTCTTTAAAATGGCGAGCACTTGGTACCCTTTGTTCTTGTGTGGGAACCACAGGAAAAGTTTTTCAATATCCTGTTACATAAGCATATTCAATAGAACCAACGCACGGCTATATTATAGACGAAATTTAGGTAACGGGTTCTTGTAAATGAACCGAAGTAAAGGAAAAGAAGTATGAATATTCACCATTTGAACTGTTACTCCACACATTAACTGAAACTTTAAATTGCCTATATTGAGGTAGAGATTCAAAGGAAAAAGATTATCCAGGAATGTAGATCACTTCAAATTTTGAAACATAATTTTTAGGTAGGAAAGAAAATGGTAAAGTATTTCTATGACGGATATTGTCACTCTTTCTCTTTAATAAAAAACAAAACACTTTCCAGTACATACATGAGTAGTACCAATTACAAACTTAGCCAAATAATTATATTAAATTAATTTCTTTCATTCCCAAATATATTCAATAAGGAATAGGTCAAGAGAGGCCACAGAAATTTTTTTTAATGAATTTTGGATAGAATGGATGTAAAATAATCAAACAAAAAATTAAAACGATCTATAAAAGACAAATGCTTTTAAACAACTATGCAGTAAAATAGGAAAAGTATATTTAAATATAAATGATCATTTATATTTGTTGAGATTTTTCCCTAAGGCTGACCCTGATAAAGGAGGCAAATCTCAAAAGGACTAGCGGTCACACCACTGCTTAGTGAGTGACACTGATAGACTGTGATGGGAACCTGACATTGTCAAGATTCGTTTACAAAGAAAATGACGGAAACAGTGGGCATTTCCTCCATACCACTGGAGATCGCTGAGAAGAATGTCAAGTCCATCTTAACAGTGGAGACAAGGTTAGTAAGCAAAAGGAAGCACTAGTCATAGGTGCTACAAATGCCCAGCTGTTGTTTCAGAATTAGGTAAAAATAAACAAATTATTACCCTTTAGAGCATTAACTTTACACTAAGAAAAAAATGAGACAAAAAAGTCAACAGTAATGCTAATATTATGCATAAATAGGAGAAACAATCCTCTCACGAGTTATTACAATGCAGTCTTTATATTTTTTTTCTGGATCACTATCTGAACATAGTTGTTCTTTAGCATGTATAAACACTGAAACCTTCTGGTGTTTTGATTCGACTTCATCAAATTGCTCTATTTTAAAGTAAGGAAGAGGCAATTGTTTAGGGGCACAATTAAAAATGTTCTAGTTTAAGGAAAGTGCATTAGTAAACACCACAAGTGCCTCCTAATTGCAAAGAATGACCACGTAGCAGACCATTTACAAAATCTAAAATTTATATTTGATTGCATACATATTATGTTTGATTCGGAAGTGCTAGGGAGAAGTACAACTAGCTGGCTGTGACCAAGGCTGCCTGGCTTACCCCTGACATAAATTTATATTTTTCTTAGAAAGACAAAAAACTTTATCATCGTGAATTCTAAGGATCCCACTACTGGTAAATATGAGTCTTTTAGGAAAATGTGTTGCTATTCCAGAAAAAAAAAAAAAAACAGTTACCAGTTGCCCTTAAGTCAATTCTAACTTATGGCAACCCCATGTGTGTCAGAGTAGACCTGTGCTCCATAGGGTTTTCAATGGCTGGAAATCACCAGGCCTTTCTTCCAGGCACCTCTGGGTGAACTCAAACCTCCAACCTACCTGTTAGCAGCCAAGTGGGTTAACCATTTGCACCAGAAATAGGTAAATATATTTTCTTTAGATATCATTAACTAAACATTGTTCTGTGTTTATCTGAGTGTCAAATACTTATTAATGAGGAATCTGAAACTCTTGCCATAGCCAAAACCAAAAGCAAAACCCGTTGCTGTCGAGTCTATTCCAACTCAGAGCAACCCCATAGAACAGAGTAGAACTGCCGCATAGAGTTTCCAAGGAGTGGCTGGTGGATTTGAACTGCTGACCTTTTGGCTAGCAGCCAAATGCTTTTAACCACTGCACCACCAGGGCCCCATAGCAGGCAACTTCTATTTTGTCTGTGATGTTTTCTTTTGAATGCAGAGATGTTGTTATAGATTTTCTTTCATATATGAAGGTAATAATATAATACTGGTGCTATTACTGTCCTTGGACTCATCACAACTATAAAAAAAAAAACAAAAAGCACAAATTTCTTCACCTATTTGAAGTATTTCTACTGCCCTACATTCTCTGAAAAATAGTTGAAAGTAATATCAGTTAACACACTGTAAAAAGATAAGCTGCATACGAAATAATGAAAAATAAAACTCCTTAGTTTTTTCTTCAGTATAATTTCCCATGAATACTGATTGTTTAGAAAGAATAGGTAACAAACTGTAAACTCAGATACTTAATGAACAGTCAGAGGTTTACTAGAAAACATGCAGAATCATGAAAAACAGGAACAGAGGAACAGTTCTAGAAAACTGAAGACGGACTATGGTTTCTATTTTAAGTAGCCTTGACCTTGAACTCATGAATATCATCGGCATGGATTATTACATACAGAATGTGCCACTTTATGTATTTTCCCTTATTTCATACCAAATTCCAGAAGGTTTTGATGCCACTTAAAATCAAAGAAATATAGCCTTACTATAAAGATAAAAGGTCAAATTCTGCATGTAGAGAAGATAGAGATAATTATATCAGAAAACAGTTTCTCTTTTTGATGATGTTGTCTTTGGACTCATCAGCACCACGTTCAAAGTGTTAGCCAGGTAAAACAGATACCGAAAACAAAACAAATACCAACTCAGAGTAGGTAAATAGTTCCACAGACTCCAGTAGGAGGAAAAAAAAAATTAGCTGGATTAATTCGTATTGGATAAATATGCAGTTTTCTTTTTAAAATGGGTTTTAAATCAATTGTAAGAGCCCATTTTTTCCACTCAGTGGTAATGATGATATTCCAACAAATAGATAATTTCTGCAGCTTAAATATAAAACTACCACAAACAGTAGATAGTACAGACAGGACCAGAGTAGGAACATAACTTAAGCTTTCCAGTCTAAAATATATTCACGCAGTTCTTCAAAATAAAGCAATTTGGTATAACGTGTCTGGGTTAATTTCACTTTACATTGCTTAGCTTTTCTCATTTCCAATGTCAATGAATTTCTACCTTTTCCCACTTTAACACATCAAATTATTTTTCCATTAGGCAAACAAATGAACTAGAAATTCTTCACTCTAAGGATATTGTAATTTCCCTATAGATTTACAATTACATCAAATAAAATTTCAAGCTAATATACTTTCTATACTGCTAGTAGAGTAATCAATGTCATGATATATATTATTAACAATTTTATGTTCATATACAAGTATTGCCCATGGCAAGCTGAAATCAGTTTTAATTTCCACGGTTTTAAACAATGTTTTCAGTTTTCAATTATTTATGCTGAAGTTGAAAAATCTTCTGCCTACTTGAACCAAAATCGCTCTTGAATTTTCCAAAAATCATAAGACCCACATAGGCAGAATAGCAAGCTCATGGGAATTATCTTGGTAATTGTCACTTGTGTGGATCTAGATGTTAAATTACCTTCTCCACAAGCTGAGTTAGCTTCAGAGAATGGCATCACTAGCTCGTTTTTTAAGTCAGAAATCTAGGAATCATTTTTATCTGCTCCGTCTCTCTTACTGAGCCATCATTGTTTAATTCCTTTTGTTGCTCTGTGGAGTTCACCTATGTAATTTATTTCTAATCTGTTTATATCTCCACTGCCATAATCAGATTCAAACACCATCACTGCATTTGAGTACAAATATTCCACCACCACTCCTCTGTTTAGATACCTTTGGGTGTCTCCCATTGCTCTTAAGGCTCTTAAGCTCCAGCATTTCTTGTATTTCTGTAAGCTCTACATATCCTTTTACTCATCATTGTATCCCCAGCATTTAATACATTGCTGCACACAGTAGGTGATCAACACATAGTTGTTGAATGAATGAATGAACAAACAACATCCTAGCAAATATATTGAGTAAAAATCAAGTAAAGTTAACCTAATATCTCTAAAAAAATGAAACAAATTTAAGGACCACCACCCTAATTTTGATTCAAAAAGGCCAGTGTGTGTTCTTCTCCATACAGAATTTAAATCCCACATATTAAAAACTGTAACAAGGAAGATTAACACTCAGAAAATTCTTGATCTGAGATCTGCAAACCTAGAACATTTCTTGCATTCAGCTTGTGGCAAACCTCTATGTGTCGTTCAAAAAGGATAAAGTATAGCCCTTTTTCTTGAAGAACTTATAGTAAAGACAGAAATACACATATATAGCATAAATTCACATACCTTTTATCATTTAACTAGAATTAAGGACACAGAAGATGAAAAATAGGAAATATGTTTGGCATTTGGGAATAAACTTGATACAACTGGACAACATTTTGGATACAAATGGAGATGAAGAGAACAAAATTTGAAAGATGACTCAGGTCTCTACAGGAAGTCCCAGGATTATGAACATCCAACTTACAGACAATACATATTTATGAATGGACTGCCATACAGCCTGTTGTCAGTGTAATGGATCACTTTTATATTACCTTTCTTGCCATGGTCTTATAACTCTCACCAAATGACTGCATGGGACTATGCAAATAAGGTGCTTGGGGCCCACCAAGAGGATTTCACAGCCTGCTAATAATAAAAACAAGATGCATGGCACCCTTGTTAGGTGGGACCAGGCAAATAAGGTGTATGGAACCCTAATGAGGGGATTCGTCAATTTTGCCTTTCCGCTAGGCTTATAACGAGCCATCTCTGAGATAGACCATCTCAGAGATGGACGGGGAGACCTCATTACCATCAATAAAGAAGAGTTAGGAGTGGAGCACTGCACTAAGAACCTCCTAGACCCAGCAGACACAGAAATCTGTAACACGAGAGATGGCACAAGATAGTGAGAAGCTGTGGCAGCAGAACCAGAGACCAGTCCAAGACACCATGGAGGGCCTTCCGACTCATGATGCAAGAGAGTTGAGGGGGTGCTGCTGGGTTCTTGTTGGTGGAGCTGAAGAGCTTTGTAACACTTGCTGGAGCAGAGCAGAGGCCAGGCTGGCCCAAGAGGCCAAAGGGGCCGAGGGTTGAGAGGCCAAGGGCTAGGGAGAGGCCTGCTTGTGGGCACATCCAAGAAGCTGTCCTGAGCAAAGAACTGTATTCTGAGTCTGTTCCTGGTCCTGAATTGTAACTTGTGACTTCCCAAATAAACCCCATAACTGGGAGTATGGTCTGTGAGTTCTGTGAGCTTTGCAACAAATTACTGAACCCAGCAGAGAAACAGAGAGTGCCATGGGAGGGACAGCTGGTGTCAGATAGGTAAAAAGGCTGGAGGGAGGAGGTGTGTCTGACCTCTTTTCCATAGGAATCAGCCTTGGTCTGCCGTGGATGGTGTCTCTCTCCTCCTAGTGAAGCTAGAGGAGGTCAGAAGCCCCCACCACCATGCTGTTTTTACCCTATTATTTTAGTAACTTGAAATAAATACAACGTTCCCAAAAACAAATGCACACACTGTTTTGTGACACTCATGAAAACATTGCAATTTGGAAGTGTTTCTTAAGTGTTTTATATGCATAAACCAAAAAAAAACAAAAAAACTTACTGACGTTGAGTCGACTCTGACTCATAGCGACCCTGCAGGACAGAGTAGAACTGCCTCATAGAGTTTCCAAGGAGCACCTGGTGGACTTGAACTGCAGACCCTTTGGTTAGCAGCCTTAGCACTTAACCACTACACCAACATGGTTTCCTTAAAATGCATAGAAAGGTAAAATATATACTACATAACAAGACAAATATCTTACTAGCCAACGCTATATAAGAACTGTATGTACCTGTTCCTGCTTACCTACAAATTCGACTTAAAGGCAGACTTAGGAATGGATCTCATTCATAACCTGGGGACGACCTGTAGATTAATATCTGTGTGGGAGATAGTATCTTCAAGCAAGGCCAAAATAATACTGATGATGATATTTAATATATATCATGTACCTTTGATGTGTTCAGCATTGTATTAGGCTTTTTATGTACTATATCAATGACTCTTCAGAAACACTGAAGTAGATTCACATCTACCCTGAGTAGATTTGCCCCAGGTACCACTTTTAGTAAATGATAAAGTGATAGTTTGAGTCCTAGAATTCTGAATTCATAACTCAAGCTTTTACTAACCGTTATGAGGAAGATCAGGGTTTATGATGAATAACAATCAGTTCAATTCTGAACTTGCTGAATATGAGACGTTTCAGGAACAGTCAAGTAGAGATAGACAACAACAAGCAGTCAGAAATATGGAACTGACATTTTGGAAAGAGGCAGATGTCCAGTGAGGGAGATTTGGAAATCATTGATTTGTAGGTGGTGAACAAAGCCTTACGCTTTAAGAGGATGTAGAAAGTATAAAGGTACTTCTACTAAAAATGTGTTTCTACTATAAGCCACAGAAAAAGTCCCAAATGGGCCAGGCTGATTTCTTAAGAAGTCTAAGAAGCTGAGTGGGGATATGCAAATATTGGTATATGATTCCTACAATTTAATACAAGTTACATAAAAGTTTTAGTACAATGGGAAGTCTTAATGCTTTCTTAGAATATGCATGTCTCCCCACTCGTCTCTAAGCTAAAATATTCTTTTTAAGTAGTCCATCAGTGTGGATACCTGGCATAGTTTAGGTCCCCCAGTATACTGAGTGAATGTATGTATAACACTATGACTGGATTTAAATATTTAACAATCCTAACTACTATTTAAGGTAAACCCAGTGCCGTCGAGTCGATTCCGACTCATAGTGACCCTATAGGACAAGAGTAGAACTGCCCCACAGAGTTTCCAAGGAGCTCCTGGCGGATTCGAACTGCCGACCCTTTGGTTAGCAGCCATAGCACTTAACCACTAGGCCACGAGGGTTTCCCTATTTAAGGTAGACAGCCTAAACAGAGGCAAAAAAAAAAAGAGACTACAAAGCACCATTTGAAAGGGTGCCATTAGTCAAACATATGATATGACAATATATTAAGATATCCAGTATTTACAAGGACCCTCCAAGGAATGTATGGAGAGAGGTGGCTTTAAATCGAAGGATGCCATATCACAGAAAAGAACTGAGCACGTTTTAAAGACCATAAAAATGGTATTATATCATAGTAGTAGATTACACGCAGATGGCAGACTTGTTGAAAGCTACTGTGTATATGAAACCAAATCATTTTTCCCATTGCTTCTATTATATGTAGTGAAGACATCTCATTCAAAGCACTTTTCATCAGTTTTTCATAGGCAGGCAGAGGAGGAGGTTTTCAAAGTTAAAATGACCAGTAGAGTTCTGTTTGCTGGCAATAGAAAAAACACTTCAGAAAATTAACAGTGATAGGGATAATTTTATTTCCACTTTTAGACTCTGAAATGGGAATTATATAAAAGCTCTCTTCTCCCCCCAAAAAAAGAATAAAATGAGTTTTTGCAGAGTGCTATGAATATGTGAATTAGAATAAGAAAAAATGCTTAGAAATTGTGTTCTGAAATAATGATTGATTTTCTGACAATGTCAACACACTTGGATATAAAGTGAAATTTAAACATTCTTCTTATTTTTTTTATTTAAAAAAAAAAATCTAGTGTCATTATTATAACCAAAGTAACCAATAAAGAGTATAAAGGAGAATGCAACCCACCTAAGGTCACACAATGATTCCGTGTCAGAATCAAGGGTTAAACACAAGTTTTATATTCAGAACTTGGTGGTATTAGGATAAATCAGTCATATTCATTTTTTTTCTCTTCCCCAGAAACTTTCCTTAACATTAATATTAAAAATACACTTGTCTTGAAAAAATAAATGATGGATGATGAAACGGTCATGTTTTCAAAAATGCTTAAAGAAAGTAATAGGATTTTTTAATATCTTGAACTTAACCAAAACAAAATCTGGCCAAATGATCTTTCTCTGTAATAAGCTCCTTTATTTTAAATGTTTTCCATGTAAAGAAACAGCTACCTATTAAAATAATCATCTGTTAGGAAATCCTTAATTGCTAAGCAATAAATAGCTATCTTATTATTTAAAAAAAAAAAAAATCCCTGCTATAAAATTAATACTATGATGTTATTTTTCCATGTAGTCATAAAAACTGTTTTTTAAATAATTTCGGTATCTCCTCCCACATGAAAATATTGCTCTACAGGTTCTGCTTTTTTCCTTTTCTGCCAGGCACGTTCTCTCATCTCATTGAATCAGGAATGTTAGGGTCATCCACAGTACACAGATGTTCTCATTTAGATGTACCTGGCCTACGGCTCGTAGTCAAGTGGTTAAATACATTTTGTGTATTTCACACCAAATGCTGTTCTTACTTAATTAAAATAATTTATTTCAAATAACTATTTTAAGATTTCACCTAGTAAACCGAAGTACAACTTTTCAAAACAAATCAAACATGTGTACCTATGTAAACATGTGCATTTAGGGGGTGCGTTTTTAAGTGGTGTGGTAAAGGAAGACTTTGCCCAAGTCCCCCTGTTATACACAAGAGTCAACTGAGGTTCAGAATGATTGACAGAGTGATTAAGTGACATGCTTGAGGTCACACAGCTCTTTAGGAAAAGAGCTGGACTTAGAATGAATTTGCCGGCTCCTTGGCCCTAAATCCTTTCCACACTCAATTGAGGGAGCTGCCTGGGCTGCACAAGGAGGCGAAGACGAATGAAAACGGTGGGTCTCGATGACAGCTAGGTAGCTCGATTGACTAGAAGAGAAAGTACGTCTGAGGAAGGCATCTGAAGTCGGAGAGAATTAGTTAGGCTAGGGCCATATTATGAAAGTTCTCAGTTGTCAGGATGATGAGTTTGGTCATCATTTTAGGCCGGGGCAAGATATGATTAAAGTGATGTATCAGGTAGTCAGAACGAGGAGAAGGAACTCATCATCAGGAATAATAATCCCAAATTCTGTCGTCTACCACATTGACACTGATGTGACCAGGGCAGAAATCCTGATTCTCATATTTCACGACACTAGAAAATTGATAAAATAGTAAAAAAAAAAAAAAATCTAGTGTTCTCTATTACTAGAGTTCTCTAAGAAGATGATTGAAGAACAAATTGGATTCCAGAGCCAGAAACGACAAAACAATTATGTTGGGTGTGGACAAGTGGTGACTGCATATTCCACCTCATATCTGAATCCAGTGGCTTATGAACTAGTTCTTTTTATGTATGCACTGAAGACTTTTTTCCCCAGCAAAGGGAAAGCGATCTGTTTGGAAGCGTTCACATAAAGAGACATAATTCACCCTTTTTTGACAGAGGGCAAGGGCTTACCAGTGAATATGAGTCATCGATGAAGGGTTCTTACTAGAAAGGCAAGTAGGATGCTCTGTCAATTCAGGGTTGATGGACACTTTTAAGACCCTCCCTGAGGTACACAATTGAAGATGGTAAAAAAGGAATGTGCCATAAAAATTCAGGATTTAACAATCAGGTCTATGATAGGTAACCAGGTAGGCATTATTATTTTTTTTCTATAGAAAAGTTAAATCTGGGAACGTATTTTAATACTGTTATTTCTATCCCATGTACAGCATATGTTACTGTTCTGTAGCATATCAAAAAACTGTTATCATATGGAATATTATACACATCAGCAGAGAACAAAACTGTTTACTCTTCTGACATTGAAAAATATGTACCAGTAAAATAAATGTCCCAGAGTTATTATTCACTATACTTCCATTCTTCACAATTCTTTGCTATTCATTATTTTCATATTCACTAGAATTCATTAATACTGACCTTTAAAAAATAACAATATATAATATATATCATGTAGGTAATAATTTCTAAATGATTCATAATAACTTGACTTTCAATACTATATATAATGCCCTCTTAGAATTGACAATCAAATATATACATATATAGTCATTTTCTTCAGCCTGATGTAATCATACAGTAAAATATGCCTTCGTTCTGCCCATTGAGGGTTTTGATTTTTTTTTTTTTATCAAAACCACAAAGTTATTATCCTACTGTAGGTTCATTACATTTAAAATAACACACAATATGATTTTTTTTTTGTACAAGACCTCTTTAAAATAAATCACTACTTTAATGGTTTTTCTTTTCACTATTTCAAAGTTTCAAAATTAAATTTTATTTTTTCCAGAAGTTTTAAAACCTGATATAACATGTTAAAATAAATTTTCAAGCAGCTTACTATGCATAGACTGCTTTTAAAAATTCAGAATAGCCCGATAGCAAATGTCATTTCTTTCATAGTTACAAAATGCAAACTTCAAGTGTTTTATCCTAATGAATAAATGAGTTTGTCCTTTATGTATAAAATATAGTTTGTATTCATTGCACAAGTTTTTAATAATAGATGAATTTTAGGTTTGCTCCAACGTATTCAATAAAGTGTGATTAATTTGGTTTTTCAAAAATGCAAACTAGACATTACTATATTACTTTGCAAAATGCACAGCTTGCAACATTATTGTCTCAGTGGGATCTTAAATTGAATTGTAAAATGTGTCTTATTTCCAGTTTGATTTATGTAAGAGATAGCAGTGGATAATGCCCCTTTTGAAGTTTCACTGCTTTGTGTGAACAAACAAGACAAGCCTAAAGTCCATGCTACCATAGTTTATTAAAACCCAAAGTAAACTTTCTGATTATCCAACACTCGATTGCAAAGAAAACTTTTGGAGGACTCAGAATGCCACTGTTTTCAATGAAACAACTTTTTGAAGTTTTTATCTTACGACAGATTATACAACACATTTTTTGACATTTTCTGTGATTTGTATTATGATATTTCAAGTAATTACCAAATCATGTTTTTCTCTAAAAAAACATTCCTGTGCCCTGAGAATTAATCTATGATACCATTTAACTTGGCTTTTTGAAGTAAATATCATCAGATAAAAGCCAGCTGGATCTGAATAATAGGATACTTGAATGAATGTATTAGTGTTTGAAAAACAGAGTACAAATCTTCTAAAAAGATTAATTTCCATAAAAACGATAGCTCCCAGATCTACAAAAGAACAAATTCGAGAACATAATAAAGTCTCAGAAAGAAAGGTAGATTACAGTAAAAGCTGTAGCACCTTGTTACCGCAGCTGTTGTGTAGCAATGATTCTGTATCCATTACATTTGGTTGGCCGTGTAGGGCTCTTCAAAGCTTTGTGTGAAAAGCCTGAATGTGGAATACATGTGACGCCGTAAGTAATAACTTCAGCAATTAATTTTGATGCAACACCACTTTCATTCTGATCTAACTCTCAATATTTACAGTTTGAGAGAAGCTACAAAGGTTCTGATGCGAATACATGAATCCACTAAGGATACTTTTTTTTCCTCTTTCATTTATTAAAAACGTGGATATGAGTTTTTCTTTGTCATGAAAATATTGCAGCTTTATCACACAACATAGTTGCTGACATCATCATGTAAAAAGACCTGAGTTGGCCAATGGACTTTATTTTCAATATCCTGTTTCCAAACACATCCTCTAACAAAGGCCTTCAATTCTGTTCACCCAAATTTTCTATTTCTTGTTTGCAATAATACTATTAAAAACCAAGTTTCACCATGCACACATTCCTGTGGGGGGTAAAACGTACCTTCAATTTTGAATGACTCTGAAAGGTTCTTAGGTTATTATTATTCTGAAGACAAAATCAGAAGCAAAGATGTAGAAAAATTAATTTCTAAACTGTTACTAAATTCTAGAAAAATGTCCATGTACTTAAAATAATTAAAATGAAAGTGATACTAACATTAGATAATTTCAAATGCAATGAAAGACGTAGAAAAAAAAAGGAAACAAATATGAAAATAGTCATTATTTTGATTCTGAAGTCATTTCCTTATAAGAAATAATGCAAAATCATGAACAAATAAGACAAATTGCTTTTCCAACAGGAAAAGGAAAATTGACTAAATAAGATTACTAAGTCATTTTGTCAATCACATTGTCACCATAATTTTAATGTGTGGAGTCAAACAAATTGCTGATTTCCCCTGCCCTCTCCTTTTCTTTTTTTTTTTTTTTAGCTGTACACTGTCAACACCAACTCCAGAAAAAATGTACCCTAGCAATTGTATATGATCATTTAAACTGACCAAGTTATTTAAGTATAGTGAAGATGTTTAAATGTTAAGTCAGCGTCTGTCATAATGAAGACTTATTGTCATTATTGGCAAACTATCGCTCCCTATGAGCAAGGGACAAAAATGAAAGGCTGCCTTCTCTATGTTCATATTAACTACAAAATGGTTATGACAATTTTTAACAGTAACTCAAGATTTTCTTTATTATACTTCTTCAAGAAAGCTGCTTTTAGTTAAAACATAAAAATGGTAGTTACAAGGTTTCTGCAAACATAACTGCCATTCCATTAAGGAAATGGTGCAGCAAACAGTAAATAGTGGCCTCAAGGGAAATGTAAGTATTGATTTTATTACTGTGTTGGTTGGTTTGTATTTGCAATTGTCAACTCTAATTTGGGACTATGCTTTAAGTATCCTTAAAACTGCTTAAGGAGAGGACAAGTGTTAATTACAAAATATTGATAATTATTGTTTCTATAGATTTAAACATTATACGAGATGAATTCCTTTTAGCTTTCAACAGCTTTTCATTTTAAAAAATAACTTAATTTTGTTATACATAGTAAAAGACTGAGCAAATCATTTTCTGTTAATCAATTATATACTCATTTTGTACCTTATAAATCACTATTTGACTCTAGGAATAAAGTTAATCACTATGAAAAGTGTAAACCTGGCTACACAGTTCCTTAATTTAGCCTGGAAACGTAGCTTTGAATTCATTGATGCTGAAGCTTTGATTCACCTAAAAAACCTGATACGACTATGACAGTATTGATAAATTTAGAATTTTCATCATGTTCAAATAAACTAACTCGTAGCCTCATTAAATATAAAATCATCGAATGCTTTAAAAAAAAAAAAGAACAAAATTTGCCAAGTGGTATATGTAATATATTTTATATTATCAACATTATCTTCATCATCATTGATTTCTTCTTTACAGTTCAGTAAATGACACTTGCACATTTATGCTAAAGTTATAATTAAGAGCACAGATCATTTTCTTAAACCATACCAGAGAGCAACTCTGTTTAATATGTAAATTTTCAACTATACCTCCGGGGCTGTAAATACAGTCAGTGTTAAACTTCTACAATTAACTAAAAGAAGTGTTTAGGCAACACATAAATTTTAGAAATATCCTCTATGGAAATCTAAAGAGGTGCAGATTAATATAAAGAAAACATTACGGCTTCTCTTCAGATTAAAACACATAACGTATTCTTGGGTTCACAAGTCACAGAGTATGCTATAAATATCTCATATCAAAAAAAGAAAGAAAAAATATTGTAAGTACACACAGACACTAAAGCCAATAACAACAACAAAAAGAAAATTTCAATATCACCAAATGCCAAGTCCCTATGTCATGAACCCACAAAGGGGTTCAAAGGAACATAGTTCCCTATACTTAACATAAAAGTCATATTGACAGTGTTTTAAAACATGTAGAGAGGAGAAATGTCTTCATGACATTGTCCTTCGTTGCCCTCAAGTCTTCTCTGACTCAGGGCGACCTTATGATAACAGAATGACCTGTTTCCTGGTCCTGCTCCATCTTCACAGTTGTCAGTGTGTTTGAGCCCACTTTTGATGCTACTGCGTCAATCCATCTCACTAGGGGTTTCTCTTGTTTTCGCTGACCCTCTACTTTACCAAACATGATGTCCTTTCCTAGCAACTGGTCTTTCCTGATGACGTGTCCAAAGTAAGCAAGATGAAGTCTCCCCATCCTCACTTCTAAGGAACATTTACTTAATGAAGTAAAACAAATCATTCTGACTAACAAGACGGGGATTCTTTGCGCATAATACAATATACATAATACAATATGTGCTTATTGAACTAAATTTCTCAGTTCCCAAGAATTAAAATCAGATGGACAAATATAAAACCCGATTCTTTTTGTGATACAGCAGGCTCGGATCTTAGCTCTGTTATTTACTCACAGTTCAGAAAGAAAGTCATGAGGAGTATTTTTTCATATTCACTTCGGAATCCCCTATAGACTAGAAAGCTTTGCACAGAGACCACCCTTCCTAAATATTAGTTGAATGAACACAACGCATAGAAAAAATTAAACAAAATTCCTGAGAACATTGAATTTTTAACTGCAAGAATAGGGAAAGATAAAATTGGAGACTAACATCAACCATTTTAAAATCAACAGATATTGTGAAAATAATTTCTTTCATCTCACTGTTAACCTTCCAACCACCGTATTGCTTTGCAATGTTTAAGCCTCCCGAGTACTTCATTTATGAGTACTTCATTTGCCCTACTATCAGTACTTCTCACTCCCACCACGGACTATAAGCATTTCTAAAGACATGACCAAAACTTACTATAAATAGGTATAGATTAATATAGATTCTAAAAAGCAAAGGTCTTGTTTATAATATATGTCTTTATATAGCAGCGATTCTTAAATACATTGGTCTCTTTACACATGGGTTATAAATATATATTGTGTTAGAAATGAACATTGAGAGTTTCATAAAATAGTTACTAATTTAAACATTTGTAAACCCATTCTATATCAATAACATATTTTTATGAAAAATAAATGAGTTGCTATTTTACACTTTGGCAAAACTTTTTAATGTTTGGGTTAACAGGAGTCATTTGGATTTTCATATTCTCTTCTGCATTCAATCTGCTGTGATGTCATACCTCTGAGAAACTTCACTGTATACTAATGGGGTGATGAGACTTTTTTTTTTTTTTTTAAAGCAAATGAAGTCTTAGTATTATTACCAAAAAATTTGACCTCCTGAACTTCCTGAAAGCGTCTTGGAAACCCTTTCCTCCATGGGTTCCAGGACCACACTTCAAGAACCACTGCTATATCTGCTAGCATTTAAGGACATTTAGAATATTTCAGGACATTCTGGTTATGTATTGATTTGGTAAATCCAGTACTACCCCAATATATCTACAGAAACTAAGAACAAAATTCAAAAAGTTGCTTTTACTTTTCTTACAGAAAACTCATTTTCCTGCCAATAACTGAATCAAAGAAAGGTATCAATAAGAAAGAGAACTCTTTTTCTCTAGACTTAAATTTGCCTCACAAGGACTAGCTAGTTACCAGTCATTGTGGGGTGGCAGGCAAAGTATAGAAATTGGTTAAAGTTAAACGTGGTTTTGAATAGTGCATTTGAACTCTTGAGCAAGTTACATAAAGGCTGTGTACCTCAAGTGCCCAATCTGGAAAATGGGGACAACAGCATCACACTTATTTGGAAAGCAAGCAGAAGATTAAAGGAGATGATGTACATTGAGCTTTAAGCACTTTTTTTTTTTTTGAGTTATGATGAGGTTGACTCCAAGTCATGTCAACCTCATCTGCGTCAGAGTAGAACTGCTCCATAGGGTTTTCAGTGGCTGATTTTTTGGAAGCTGATCGCCAGGCCTTCCTTCTGCGGTGCCCCGGATTGATTTGAACCTCCAAACTTTTGGTTAGCAGCCGAGCACATCAACTCTTTCCAACACCCATAAAGCACATAAAAGTCAAACCAAACTCAGTGCCATCAAGTCAATTCCAACTCATAGAGACCCTGTAGGACAGAGGAGAACTGCCCCATAGGATTTCAAGGAGCAGGTGGATTCTGGTGGATTCGAACTACAGACCGTTTGGTTAGCAGCCAAGCTCTTAACCACTACTACACCACCAGGGCTCCATAAAGCACATAGAATTAAGTAATTAATAAAAAGAGCTATTATTATAAAGTAAAAAAGTCCAGGTAAAAATCACAGATGCTGAGGCCGGTAGGAATGGGAAGAGATGAGTTGTTTAAGCCCTGTGAGCTCTGTCTTATGTGTAATATAGCAATAATCAAGCATATGTATCAAATTATCACAGAGATTAGATAATGAGTGTATATAAAGCACTTGTCACAAAACTGATTGGCGGAGGAGAAGAGGAGGAAAAATGAGGTAGTCGGGAAAAAAAAGGAGAATATGACATGTCAATTTGAAGTTTATGAAATTATACAAAGGAAATATGGCCATTCTTAACAAATTTTGTTGTTGTTAGTTGCTGTCAAGTGGATTCCAAATCATGGTGACCCCATGTGTGCAAAACAGAACTGCTCCATAGGGTTTGCAGGCTGTGACCCCTCCAAAGCAGATTGCCAGGCCTGTCTTCTGAGGCACATCTGGGCAGTCTCCAACTACCAACCCTTCAGCTAATCGTTGAGCACCTAACCATTTGTGCCACCCAGGAACACCCTAACAAATGTCAGACTTTTGGAAAGCAGATTTCGAAGCAGAGAAAAATAATAAAAACATCATCAGCATTAAAAGTAAAAAAAAAAAGGCATACGATTTGGAACTGATAAGTTCTAAAGATGTAAAGAGAAGCAGCTTATCCCTATTTGAAGAAGAAGAATGTGATATTCCTTCAATAAGTTCCTGAAGTTCTTAGAGATAAAGGCTCCGCCTTTAGTCTCTACATTCCCTAGACCTCGCCCATTGAGTGGTAACAAAACAGGCAATCGGTAAACTGGTATTTCAAATGAAGCCAATAGTATTATAAATAACACTTATACGGTGCTTTGGCATTTAGGATGACATCAGCAGAATTTAACAACAAATGCAATTGCTAGGGAGCTTCTTTAGAATTCAGAATTTTAGAAAAAAGAGTAAAGATGTGCACACAAGAGCACATCACCATGGAATGGAAGGAAAAATTTGGAGGGGCTTTTAAATATAATGTCAGATTGGCTAGAACTGGGAATTAAGCTGAAAAAATACAAAGGACTTTATGGATTTTTTTTAATTATTATCTTTAAGCTAACCAGGAAGAAGAGGGATACTGCTTTAGGGAGGATGGTATAAATGTTCAAACCAATATTTTCTGACTATTTTGTCTAACCATGCAGAGATTGTAATGCCCTAGGAAAATCATTTTTCTGGTTGTCTAGATTCTAAACAATTAATCAAATCTCTTACCTTCTAATATTTCATGATCATCTGAAAGCCTTTATAAACCAATGCCTCTAAATTAACTCTATTATATCAGTGATTGCAAGAATAGATGCCAACCCATTTCCAGGTGATTTGGTTAATATGTTTTAATTGGTAAATGAAAGCCACACATTTTGAATGATCAATAACATTCCCAGTCACATTTTTATTTCTATCAAAATTTCATTTCTAGGTTCCCAGACACATTCAAAGCAAGCATGAAAATTTAATTTTTTAGACTGCAAAATGTCAAATGAATGTTATCCATTTTAAAATTCTGGAAAATGCTGTTAAGTGGGAATATATAGAAGAAAAAAGAAAATATCAAGATTATGTATGCTTTGAGCCAAAGTATTCATAATCTTTAACTAAAAGACTTTAAAGGTTAATAACAATGGCACACTCCCATTTTTAATAATCATTTCCCATGGTGAGTAAAATATATAAATGACTATTAATAACGATGAAACAGAATAAAGGTGAGGAATTCGGGTTTGTGTCAAATTTTATTAACACATGTTTTTTGAAAATTTAAAATTCTAAATGTAGAAAAATAATACAAGAAAATTTCTAAATTTTAAGAAAAATAAAATCTTGGGCACTTCAGTTAATTATTTGGTTACTGTAAGTGTAAGCTGACATTATTTTCAGTGAAAACCTATATTCATCATTTTTAGGAATTAGATTAAAGACAATAGCATACTATGAAAGAATATAAAATGTACCTTTTTATAACTCTTTTGGTACATTAAGTGAAGTCTAACAGATAACGGTATATAAACATTAAGCATGTTTTTAAATACAGGGTTTTAAAATATTCTGTTTGATTATAAACACCACTAATAAGGACACTTTTAGAGAATCTTGAACTCCTACCTGTAAAAATGTTATGATGGTATTTTGAAGAGACAAAATGGATTATTAAAACTACATACTTTATCTAATAGATCTAAAATGTGTCATTGATTCTTGTTGTTTTAATGAAAGCTATTTAATTTGCATATATTAATTCTTTAAGGGAGTTTTTTTTATAACTGTATGCTCAGAGATTTAGAGAGATATAACAAAACTACCTACTAAAGAAACACCATTTTGGTTTTATAGATACTTTATTACATCAATGGAAATTTCTCTGTATCTTTCCATGACTAAACTCATAAGCTGTAACATAAAAATTACTATCAACAATGTAGACCAGCCATAAAATTCAATTAAAAATCCCTCCATTTTAAGCAGTTATAGTCACATCATGTGTAAACATGAGCTGAAGTGATGTGGAGCTCCTAGGGCATGTCACATTTAGAAAATAAATGTTTTAACTGCTTCATCCTCACTTCCTTGGTACAAAGAATTTTGAAGGCCTCTTTTTCCCTTAGATCTTACTGAAAAAGTTAGTGCTTTCCTTACATACCAACTGAGATGCTCATAGTTTTCTTAGTTAAATTTGTTTAGCAGTATTATTTCTAATGTTTTTTGTAACCTAACACATGTATCCTTTGTTAATTCATTATTGCACACATGGTTCTAGTTGCTGGAGATAAAGTAATGAATAAATTATACAAAAAGTTCTGGGCTCCGTGGAGCCGACATTCTGACAAACATATAGTAGGTAGATTACATGACATGTCAGAATGTGGTAAGTGCTATAAAGAGAAATAAAGCAGCAAAGGAGGATAGGGAGATTTTACATAACAAGGAGGAAGGTTATAGCTTAAAATAGGGTTGTTGATATAAACCTTAATGAGAAGGTGATGTTTGAGGAGATGGAAGAACAAGATTTAGGGATCTCTGGGGGTACAGAATCACTACGGGTCAGAATCGACTCGATGACATTGAGTTTGATTTCGGTTTAGGGGAAGAGGATGCTATGTAGAGGTAATAGCAGTGCAAAGGCCCTGAGGAAGCAGCATTGCTAAGCTATTATAAAACTGAAGGTAGGCATATGTGGCTAGAGGTGAATGAGTGAGGGTGAGAGTGGGAGGAGAGGCAGTCAGAATGGAAAGGAAGGGAAGTGGAATCCAGGTCAGGCTGAGGATTGCAGAATATTGGAAGGACTTTTATTATTTTACTCTAAATGGGAAGACTTTGGATGGCTGTGGGCAGACGAGTGGCCTGATCTGACATACATGTTAACAGGACCACTCTCTCTGCTCTAAGAGAAGAGGGAGGAAGCAGTGAATTGGGTTAGGAGACCCTCACAATGATCCAGGCAAGAGAAGAGGGAGAGAGTGGGAAGTGGATGGAACTGTGGCAATACTATATGTGGCTATAACAGAGGTAGGAATCGAAGATGGCTCCTGGATTTGGGGCTTGCACAGTTAATAATGAAAAATCAAGTTACCAAGAACTGGCATGGGAAAGACAGAGGAACAAGCAGGTTTGGAGTAAGACCAGGAATTATTTTTAGAGATTTCAAATTTGAGATGCCCCAAACTGAGCTCCTGGTCAAGTAACAATTATGAGAAAAAAGACACTGACATTGAAATACGGGCTTTGACATTTCCAAAATAACTAAAAAGAGTAAGTGCTCAATAAATGTTAGATGCTATGATCACCAGAGTCCCTGAGTGGTGCAAAAGGTTAAGCTCAGCTGCTAACCAAAAGGTTGGAGGATCAAGTCCACCTAGAGGTGCCCCAGATGAAAGGCCTGGTGATCTACTTCCAAAAAATCAGCCATTAAAAACCCTATGGACACAGGTATACACTGACACACAAGTGGTCCCCCTGAGTCAGAACTGACTCGATGGCAACCGGAATTAGTACCATAAGTAGTTTTTTTTTTTAAGAGAAGATAGGAATAAGATAAAAAGAGAAGAAAAATTAAATTAGTTGAATACTGGCTGTAATTTTGTTTCATAGTACTATAGAAACACTAGCTGTAATTTTGTTTCATAGTGCCATAGTTATTGGGCAACTGAAAAGGTCTAAAACTCGAGACATGATATGAGTATTATGATAAATTTTACTGTTCAAAATTTACTGATGTTTCCTTGTCTATTCTATAAATTGCTTTTTTGTTGTTGAAAACATATAAACAACCACTGATTTACAAATGGTATACATCATAAATTTTCCCCTAAAATAATGTTCAGTTGGATAGTGATTAAGTTGCCAGTCCCCCAAAGCCTATTTAAACCATAGTGCCTTTGAAAAATTATATTTGTAGCCCTGCTTCAACTGGAAGTAAGTCATTTATCACATATTTAAAATAGAAAATCTATTTTAATAGCTCTACTTTCCAACTCAGCAAAGAATCTCCCTCAGCAGTAGTGAAAATTATGTGGGAAAGAGACCCTTGAGCTCCCCCAAATTTGCTAATTTTCCAGATTTGTAAAAGGAAAATCATTTTAGTACAAATTTGCTTCTGGACATTCTTACATATTATTCATTCTAAAATCAAGGTTAGCTATCATCCTTTGAAAGAGTCAGGGTTTCACTTGCTTCTATTTGGATAAACCTCTTTTTTAATATCAGGATATAGCTCAAAACATATCATTTTCCTGAACTACAACAATCTATTATTAAAAACTAAAGATAAAATAAGTCAAAACCTGAAAAAATTATTATAATTTTAAGTTTCATGCTGATGATACAAATAAAGAGACATAGAAGCATTTATTTCAAAAATGTGGCTTAACAGGATGATGGAATTACACTATTCACATACTTAAAACAATCTAACTCCAGACGAAATTGCTGAAATTCTCTGACCCACAAATTAGAGGCTAGCAAGGAGCTAAATCAAATGAATTAGGAGCAAGATTTCATTAAATGTAATGTTAAATCGGGCATTAAAGAGATTTATGAACTAGACAACCTGAATGGCAGAAATGATGTTAAACAATTCCTGGGTTTCCAGGGGTGAAAAAATGACAGTCTTTTCCTTTTCTGAATGAAAACAATAGACTGAAGTTTTATATTCCTTCTATTCACAAATCGTCTTTACAGTGTTACAGGAGGCTTCCACAAGGCCATTTGCACTTCTTGAATTGGAATGATAGAGCAGGAAAGGTGAATTAAGATGCATCTGTCTGTGGGTATATTATTTTGTGTGCACCTAAGTAAAATTGACCTCAACTTCCCTGGATGATACACCTCCTTAGTTTTTGTATTTATATTATTTTGAATCATAGCTTTACTAAAATGGGCAACAGCTGCTTTCTCAATTCCATAGTAATTACACTAATATTCAACATTTTATATGTGTGCATGTAACAGAAACAACTTGTAGTTTTTCTGTATTTCTTCTTCATATTCACAAACTCACTTACGTGTGTGTATAAATGTATATACCAAACCCACTGCCGTCGAGTCGATTCCGACTCATAGTGACCCTACAGGACAGAGTAGAACTGCCCCATAGAGTTTCCAAGGAGTGCCTGGTGGATTCGATCTGCTGACCTTTTGGTTAGCAGCTGTAGCACTTAACCACTACGCCAGCAGGGTTTCCATAAATGTATATATTATATATAAATACATACATATACTCCCCCCCAAAAAAACCAAACCCGTTGCCATTGAGCCTTTTATGACTCATGGTGACCCCATGTGTTACAGGGTAGAACTGAGCTCTTTAGACTTTCTTGTCTGTAAACTTTATGGAAACAGAATGCCATGCCTTTCTTACACACCACCACTGGGTAGGTTCAAACCACCAACCTTTTGGTTAGTAGCCAATTGCAAATTGCTTGCACCACCTAGTAATGCTTTATACACACACCAAAAAATCAAACCCATTGCCATCAACTCAATTGTGATTCATGTCAACCTTATAGGACAGAGTAGAGCTGCCCCATAGGGTTTCCAAGGAGTGGCTGCTGGATTCAAACTGCCAACCATCTGGTAGCAGAGCAACACTCAACCACTGTGCCACCAGGGCTCTAAACACACAGCCATAAATAAGAAAATTTAGAGTTCTAATATCTAATGTGAGAATGTGTTTGAATAATAAATATACGGAGTATCTGAGGTGACAAAGCAGAATAATACATTAATCATAATTTCCATTCTTAGTATCTAGTCATGGTCATTGGTTTTAGGAATAAGGGCCAAAAAAATCATAGGTCAATGTTTTAATCAGTTATCAGAGGAATTATGGTTGTTTACGCATTTGTCACCAAATATAATATAACCAAAAGATTCAGATGTTGTTGGTCACCATGACCAATGGGAATTTTGAGATAAGTATGTAGATTCAAATCCTTCTGTGTACTAGCTTGGCCTAATCTAGATGGTTTACTTTTGGAGTCTCAGTTCCTTTTCATCAAAATACTGCAAAATATATGCAAAAGTTATTATTTTCATTGTGAAATATTGGCCACATAAGGTAACTCAACTGGGAAGCTTTTTTCAAACTACACATGCCAATCCCTGATATATGGGTGGATATATTTAGTTTGGAAATGCTGGTGGCATAGTGGTTAAGGGCTACGGCTGCTAAGCAGCAGGCTGGCAGTTCGAATCCACCAGGCTCTCCTCGGAAACTCTTTGGGGCAGTTCTACTCTGTCCCATAGTGTCTCTATGAGTCACAATCAACTGCATGGCAACAGGTTTGTTTTTTGTTTGTTTGACGCCCTAGCAGTGGTTAAGAGATCAGCTGCTAACCTAAAGGTCGGCAGTTCGAATCCACCAGGCGCTTCTTGGAAATCCTATGGGGCAGTTCTACTCTGACCTATAGGATCTTGAGTCAGAATCGACTCTACTGCAACTCGTTTGGTTTTTTGGTTTTACATTTAGCTTGATAAAGCCTTTCCAGGAGATTTTTATTTGTCTGCACTTATAATTAAACCAAAAAAACAAAAAAACCTAAACCCATTGCCATCAAAGAATTCCAACTCATAGCAACCCTACTGAACAGAGAAGAACTACCCAATAGTTTCCAAGGAGTGGCTGGTGAATTCGAACTGCTGACCTTTGGTTAGCCGCTGAGCTCTTCACCACTGTGCCACCAGGGCTCCGCACTTATAATTAAAAACCAAAACCAAAGTCGTTGCCATCGACTCGATTCAGACTCCCAGCAACCCTATAGGGCAAAGTAGAGCTGCCCCAGAGGGTTTCCAAGGAGCACCTAGTGATTAGAACTGCCGACTTTTTGGTTAGCAACCAGTAGCTCTTAACCACTGCGCCACCAGGGTTTCCACACTTACAGTTAGGAAGCCATAAAATGAGGATCCAGGAATCCATGTCACGTAGAAAATAGCTAGGAAAGGCGCAGAACAAAAGTCGGGTCCACTAGTCTTCAAATACTTGCAGAACTCTTAAATTCTGAATAGTCACTTCACGTAATTCACGTAAGATAACTACCAGTACTCTAGTTGATATTGACAAAAACATAAAGGTGCCTCCAATTGTGAAGAGCTAGTTAAGAATTTAGCAGTTCTCAAAACTTGCTTTATATTGGAAATATTTGGAACTTAAAAAAAAAAAAAAAAAGACCCTACCCTTAGACTCAAGAATCCCTGGTGACACAATGGTTAAGCACTCGGTTGCTAACCAGAAAGTCGTAGATTCAAACCCAACAGCTGCTCTGCGGGACAAAAGTTCTGACAATCTGTTCCTGTAAAGATTAACCAGAAAATCAGTGCCATCGAGTCTATTCCAGCTCATCACAATCCTATAGGACAGAGTAGAACTGCCCAGTACAGTTTCCAAGGACCATGGAGCACCTGGTGGATTCGAACTGCTGACCCTTTGGTTAGCAGCCACAGCACTTAACCACTACACCACCAGGGTTTCCAATTCATAGCCTATGAAATTCTATAGGGCAATTCTACTCTGCCTTATAGGGTCGCTATGAGTCATAATTGACTCACTGGCACACAACAGCCCTTCGACTCACTTACTTTGGAAATGTCATCAGGAAAGACCAATTGTTAGAAAAGGAAATCGGGTTGGTAGAGGGTCAGCAAAACCGAAGGAAACCTTCAGTGAGATGAACTGACACAACAAATGCAACAATGGACTCAAAAATTCAAATAAACTCAAAACAAATATACTGATGATGATGAAGATGGTGCAGGACCAGGCATAGGGTCTTTATAAGTCAGAGCCAACTTGGTGGCAATTAACTACCACAGCAATCCCCAGAAATTATTATTGCACTGGTGTAGAGTAAGTTCTGGACATTGGTACTTTTTTAAAAAGCTCCCCAGGAGATTCTAATGTTCAATTTTTTTTTTTTCCAATTAGTACTGAAAACCCTGAATTAGAGGAATCATACAGTCTCTTTTGACTCAGGTTCCATAACTCCAGGAAAAATTCAATTTAAATAGTCATATATGTGCCAAAGAAGGAATTCCTTTGTATTCTATCCAATAAAAATGAAAGAAAGTCAAAGAATTAACAAATGCCATTATGTTATTTTATGTCATCTTCTTCTGGACATGGTTTATTTACATGTACTCCTGCCCCTCTGAATGTCTTTACCTGCCTAAGGCAAGCTGGACAAGAACTTCTAGAGTCCACAGTGACAGTGTTAAAGCTTCCAGGCATTATCAGAGTGATTAATATATTTAAGCTGCTATTGATGTGAAAAGTAAAAATATCAAAACAAATCAAATGAGGAATTTGGTACACTCTAATAGAACAAATATTTTGTCCTACTTTCCTCAAGAGGAGTCCTGGTGGAGCAGTGGTTAAGAGCTATGGCTGCTACCAAAAAGTCAATAGTTCAAATCTACCAGCTGCTCCCTGGAAACTATATGGGGCAATTCTACTCTGTCCTACAGGGTCACTGTGAGTCAGAATCGACTTGATGGCAACGGTTTGGGTTTTTGTTTTGTTTTCCTCAACAGGAAAACACAAATTGGGAAACGGATTTGCTGTTTACATAGCTTTCTTTTAAACTGTTTTTCAACATCAAAAACCCATGTCCTTCAAAACAGAAGTACATAATATTTTATAACTAACTTTGTTTTGCTTTCTGGACTTTATTTTTATTTTTCTTGTAATTGCTTTAGTTAATTTGTGAGCTTTACGCTTCAGATATAGAGTGGAGCTGGAAATGCGTTTTGATACTTTCCTCAATTTTGTGCTATTGGATGAATACCTGCAAGAGCAGAATCTCTACCCATCTTTTTTTTTTCTAAAAGAGAGAGAAAAAAAGAGCTTCATTACTTTGGTTTCAAAACTTCTGAGGACTTTTTCTGATAGAAGTTAAGTAAGTGCCAAGTTAGTACTACATTTTCCATTCAAAATATTTTATGGTTTATAGGCTAAAAGAGGAGGAAAAATTACATTTCATACACATGAAGCTAACCATTTAATCACTAACCAGATAGCATACTTCTACAAATTGTCAAATAAATTATGTTGCTGGATCTCTACACTTGGATCTTTTCTATATTTTGTGTATATGACAATGTTGTTTTACATAAATTGTGTAATGCTAAAAGAGACATTACTGAACTAGGATATTTCATAGAGTGAACAGTCACAAATTTAATGTGAACATAATATAATCAGAATATTACTGACTCATGCAAGCATACTGACTATTGGTTAATTGGAGACATGGGAAATCTGATCATCAGGCTATAGAAATCTGACTAGCTGGCTTGGAAGAGTTAACTTGATTCTGTGAAAGCGGTACTATCAAAGAAAGTGTGTTTTACTCTCTGGGAAACTGTGCAAAACGTCCTGTATCTCTTCAACAAATAATTCACATAATTAAGTTTTGTTTTGTGTTGGCAAGCATGCACATTTTGTACAGGGTTTTTTTTTTTTTAAATAAATGCAAAGAAAACTACATCATTGCAAGTCTCTAAACTATTTGGCCAAATAAGAAACATTGTTAAAAGAAAAATCTCTATGTTTTCTTTAATTACAAAGACCGTATCTAATTTTAACTACCTCCTTTTTTTCTTAATAATGAGTTGACCTTCTATTCTCCTTAACCCTTTTTTATCAAAGCCATCTACACCCACTTTGCCTTCTGTTTCTCTAATCTGCAATTATTTATGTTTTCTTCATGCTGCTTTGTCCGCCATGGGAGCAAAATTGTATTTGGTGAAATATAGAGCTAATTATACCATGAACCCAGCAACAAAAAGACAGAGCAGATGTTACTTCAGACGTGCTAAAAGTACTCATGCTTAATGTGCATATAGTAAAATACTGAGCAGAGTCGTCAAAAACAATATCTAATCAAGGCAGTTTTAGACATGCAAATCTTTTTAACACCAGAGTTAAATGGAGAAATTCTGTCAATAATATTTTCAGTACTCACCATGTGCTTACCAGAATAATTATATTAGATAGTGATTTCTAATTAATATAATAAATGTGTGGGTCCACATTGTTACTATCCCAGGAGGAAAAATCTAGGGAGGTAGAAATAGAGATCATATGCTGTGAGTTAATAAAACAACACACAATGTTCTCATTGAGACTGTGTTTCCACAAAGCCAAAATAAGCCCTTTGAATATTTTTAAGTTAAGAAATAAAACCTGTTTTATTCAATTATATTCTTTCTATTTTATTCATTGTGAACCATTTGAATTATCTAATTCAGTATTGAATTGATAAAAGTTTAGATCAGTTTCTCTTTGTTCAACTCATTAATATACTTTGATCTATGGGTTGGTTTCATTGTGGTTTTGAATATGTAGGTACATACAGAGTGTGATTATAGTGGCATAACTTTACTGTTTTCCTTTTTTTATTTGCAAAAACTGAAAATTTTTTTTGACATATTGCATTCAAATCATGATAGTACTTATCATAAAGAAACTGATTTCCCTTCATTGTGGCATGTATACAAATGGCAAATTACTCCAGGTGAAATACAAAATGCTTATCATGCTGTGTAGTGACTAAAAACAATTCCAACGACACTAGTTTGAAGTCACTGTAAGAGGGCAGTATTTTAACGACATACTTTCCACTGAAAGAAGTGTGCCACACCACAGGGTGTAAAACCCCTTCGGAGATCTAAAATTTAGTGGGCTCAACACACCAAGGCTTCTTCCTGGTGAGTGTTAAATGTGTGCCTTGAGTGGCTGGACTGTGCATCACTTCCAATGTTTATTTTAGAAATATAAAACACCTCTCTGCAGAGCTGTGATAGCCTAGCTAAAGAGTTCCAACATATTAAGGTGTATAAACTTCTGTTCTCTTTTCTGTATTATGTGCAAAGTCTAAAAAAAAAAAAAAAGCCTGGGTTACAAAAATGATTTTAAAATTTTATAATGTTCGCCAGAGATTTAAATGAGATAAATGTTCTAATAGCTAATATTTCATACAAATGACTTACTGAAATATTTATTTTTATGTTGGAAAAATTGCATGATCTCAAAATATATGCATTAGTTAAATAAACTAAATTATCTATGATTTTATACATACACACAAATACATATAAACATGTTCAATGTAAATAAAATTAGGAACATCACCAATTATTGATCTTCTGTTATGAAGGAGATGAACGCCTATTTGTACCGTCAAAGACAAAGTGAGAATAACTTTGATAAAATTTAAATTCCCATTAATGCTGAATATGACTGTTGAGAACACAAGCCTAGCTATTCTCTCCTTGTTTATGCTATTATGTCAGATTGTGAGGGAGTTGATGTGATACCGTCACAAAAGTTGTCTGATCTAAGGAATATATTTTTCAAAACTCTACATCTAGTTTAAAGTTACCGTATGTAACGAGCAGTAAAATACAATATAAAATCATTTTATGTAATTTAACAATCTTCAGCGAATATTGGTGCTTCAAAAAACTTTTTTCCAATTAGTTAATTTTTTATTCATCTTTTTTAAAAAAGAATTTAAAAACCTAAATTCACATTTAAAGTAAAAATATTAATTTAATCAAGAAGTATCAATCATGCGATTATTAAAATTCTTAAACACAAATAAAAACAAGCAAAGTAAATCCTTCAACTCCTATGGAATTTAAATCTCGACTAACTACTGACTCTATTTTCAGATAAATTTGATAGTCAACAAGCCAAACAGAACCACTGGAGATGGAATACTATTGCAACACCACCAAAGCTGTCATACATTTTCTCAGAAGAATGGAATGAGGCCAAATTATTAAATACTGCTTTGGAAAAGTAAAATTTCCAAGTGTTTCTGGCTTTATGGTTTCCAAATGTTTAGACTTTCTAGGAAATTAGACTAATCAAGGCAACATAACTTGAAAAGAAAACATATTTTGACTGAGTCTGCTTCTTGGTATCAAAGCACATAAAAGTAACTCAACCAGTAGGTTCTCAGAGTAAGACTCTACACGTTGGAGAACCCAGACATCAAAAGGCAATAGAGTTATTCACTCATCTAGTTCCTCCTACATCAAATCTCTATTTTATCACCTCCAGCATCATATCCTGCTAATGAGTCAAAACAAAAGGACTTTCAAAGGAACTACTTTGCCTGCTAGTGTTTTAATCAAAACAGTAAACAGACCCATTTCCCTTGGTCTTATTTGTTATTTGTTTGTTTTTCATCTACACCTTGGTCTAAAAATGCATACAGGTAGGAAGCAGTATTTATGCAAAATGGCTTGAATTCCAATATCAGTATAGGTGTAGTTCACTTTAAGCAAATGCATACTATTAAAATGTTTCCTAAGAGGATTCTTTTAAAATATGATTAGAGAAGGCTCTTGATTTATGTGACATATTTCTGGAAGAATCCATAAAAGTCAGTATGATTTTATATTAAAAGAAACTAATGTTTTGCATGTTTAATATATTTAGTCCTCGGAATCAATAATCATATTTTAAACACATCAAATTGCTGCTACTCTCCCATATTCCTCTTATCAGGGATAAATCCCCTGACTTTTATCCCTACAACTATTTTAATGCAAGATGATGTTCATTTTTGAAACAAATAACAGGATGTGACTCTTAATACTAAAAGAAATATTTGAACATGCTTTACTCCTATTTCTGAAATCACAAGATGAATAAAAAATACTTTAAAAGTCATAGGATGAAAGTATATCATCTAATGAGAATAAGATACTGAGTTTTAATAAAATAAATATCAAAAATACAGCTATTAAATTTTATCACATTTAATATTGAGCATATTGAATCACCGGTGGCATAGTGGTTAAGTGCTACGGCTGCTAACCAAAGGGTCAGCAGTTCAAATCTGCCAGGCGCTCCTTGGAAACTCTATGGGGGGCAGTTCTACTCTGTCCTATGGGGTTACTATGAGTCGGAATCAACTCGATGGCACTGGGTTTGGTTTTGGTTTTTTGTATTTTGAATGTGATAAAATAATGCTTCATAGTATGACTATTGAGGAATTAATTCCTTTCCATATAATAAAAACAGATTCATGTAACATTCTTAATCTTTTTTCAGTAAATATTTTTCCACTAAAAAGCAATCTCACAATAAATCAAGAAATAGATTATGTATGTCGTGAAAACTGAAAATTTGATTCTTCATGTTCACCAAGTTTAAGTCATATGTTCATTAATGAAAAAACAAAGTATGATGTCCCTTTTCTTTAACCAGAGAGTAACAAAAAAAAAAAAAAAAGAGAGAGAGAGAGATGAATTTACAACCATAGAGAAGGGAAAAAGTAAGACAGAAATTGTTTCCCAGGTTCTCTGTAATTAAAAGTGATCCATGAACACGTGTGATGAAGACAAAACATGACATACCAAACTAAATAATAGCTTACACTCTAGAAGGACTGAGGATGGCTTCATTGTCTCTGGTAGTACTTTGCAGCTGTTGTGTGTTGGACCAGCGGAAATAACCCACCTACCAGTAAATTTGCACTACTGTGACCACAATGATCAATACCAGTGTTCCTCCAAGCTGGCATTTACTTCTTTTGCTGGTTTACTTGGGTGCTAACTATTCTTCTACCGGTGTCAAAATAAATATTGTACTAGATGACTAAATTAGCGGTAATGCTTAACACATCATATGTTTTATGATACTTATTATTCACATGGAAACCCTGGTGGTGTATGGTTAGGTGCTACGGGTGCTAACCAAAGGGCCAGCAGTTTGAATTTGCCAGGCACTCCTTGGAAACTCTGGGGGAAGTTCTACTCTGTCCTATAGGGTTGCTATGAGTCGGAATCGACTTGATGGTATTGGGTTTGGTTTTTGGTTTTATTATTCACACATCGGATATTTATATAAAGTGTGATGTTAAATACAACCAATAGTTTGTTCAAGCTGCCCATTTGAATACCCTGGTTTATTATGGAAACCCTGGTGGTATAGTGGTTAAGAGCTACAGCTGCTAACCAAAAGGTCAGCAGTTGGAATCCACCAGGCACTCCTTGGAAACTCTATGGGGCAGTCTTACATGGTAAGAATTGATTCTTACTAAATCATAACTGCCAATGAAATAAATTCACCTTTATAAAAAAAATTAGTAAATGTTAAACTTATTTTCAAGAAAAAAAGAAATCTAAAATAGAAGTATTTTCAAGGATTGGAGACTCTAAAATAAAGTATTAAAATGATTTCTGACATGACAGATATGGAAAAACCTTCTTGGTAGTTTGAATACAAAGGTATCAAGAGGTAGAATGAGTGCTGAATTTATGTTGTGGAAAATTGGTCCCAAGTTGGTTTTCCACTTCATCAGAAAGCACTTTTGTCTTGTATGCAAACAGTTAATGAAGCATACCAACACTGAATTGTTTTAACTAGTGTGAGAAATACTTCACTTTTTTCCTTTCTTTTTATTTCCTGAAGTTTTAAGGCTAACATAGTGAGCTTAACCTCACATTTCAGAACCCCATTCAATTTTTCAGGTACAATGAATGAACAATATAACTATTCATGATTTAAATATTTTCATTGCCATTTATGAATCAGTCTCTAGTGAAAAGTAGCAAAAGATGCATCAATTCTGCTGTACAATAATAAATGTATCATAAGAACGATCTAGTCATTACATTTTCATCCAGCAGCCTACCTTCAGTTTGAGTATTTTGAAGCAGTGAGTCTTTTGATTTGGTTTTTAAAGCCTCTGGCAGGTGGTAAAATTTTGTTCCAACAACTCGTGATTGGGAACAAAGGAATTCTTTCAAGAGGCTTATGGTGTTACCTTTATACCATTTTCAAAGAAAATGGGATGATTATTTCTTTCATATTAAAATTCGAATAAGCATAAGGGGCAGGAAAAATTATACATTATAGCAAATAATTGCACCTAAAAAAAAGAGCCTTTCATAGATTTATTCAGACTATATACTAGTAATAACAGAGTGTTCACCTGCATAACTTTTTCACAATATAATCTAATACTTACTTTGCATTTCTCCTATTTGATATTAAAAATTCCCGTTTTAAATTCGAGCGTACTGGGTCATTATTATTTTGTATAAAACATTACACCTTATATGCCATGATCTTAATATGAGAGAGTAGGCTGTACACCTAATAAGCCATGAAATTCTGAAATTGTTTTTCAAAGTGTCTCAAATAAATGCATTCCTGATATCAGTGTTACTTGGAAAAAAGAAAGCCTGAAAAATACATTGCATTAAAATAGGCTTCCTTTAATAGCCAGTTTTAACTTCAGTTATCATCAAATATGAATAGGATTCATCTCTTTGAATTTTGATTATTGGCATTCTAATTCTACCAAAAAACTATTCTTGATTAAAATGACTGATAGTTTATGGTAAAGTTATTTCACTAAGCACATACAAAGATTTTCATCAACAATAGCAAATATGTTTCTATTCAGGGCTGGTGCCTCATGGAGAATAATTAAACCATGTTAAATTGTAAGATACCAGAACAAAACAAACAAACAAAAATCAGAGTGCATGATAGATGTGCTGTTTCCAAAGGACCAGGAGTCAGGATAAAACTAAACAAAAAAAAAACTTTAAACAATGAGAAATTTTGAAAATTATCTTATTTTTTCCCTCATTTTTTGAAAGAAGGCTCTAATGTCCACAACTATTAAGTGATGAGTATTACCTCATCATCATGACTCTATCATGACTTCCAGATTAATGGACAAGAATTATAAATTAGAAATAACTGTGATATAATTGTAATAGATATTAGTTTATTTTATGAGCAAAATATATATCCTCATAAATTTACCCTTAAGAGAGATAGCACTGATTGTTAAGTAGCTCACTTGTAAGTGACTTTTATATGCACACCAGGAATTCTTTTTTTCTTGTCTGAACCATATAATTTGATGATATCATGCATGTATATTAAACTCATCAAGTTGTGAAAAGATGAACCATTTCACTAAAGAAAGTAGCATTAGTAATAACATCTAGCCTTTATACAAAACAAATCAGTTTAAAAAAGATATTCATACACATTAAAATTTATTTCTTCCATCAAAATTCTAACAAGATGTCATTATATCCATTTTACATAAGAGAACATGGATGTGTGGTATTGACTTGGGACACAAAGTAGTAAGCAACAGAGCTGGGATGCAAACTCAGAGGCTCTGACTTTACTAGACTCTCATGCCTCCCAGGTAACATTTTCACTCCAAATTAGACTGGTGTATGACATTTTACTAAGTTATATGTCACTCGACATACGGCTATTGGAAATTTCTTAATAATAAACTTTATTCTCAAATCCTCAAATCTAAATAAACCAAAATATTCATTCGAAAATGTCTCACGTACATTCAATAGTGAGAAATATTCCAAATAAAAAACTATTTTACTATGTTGTACCCGTTCACTAGCAATTTAAGTAAAAACTAAGTTATTCGAGAATCAATAATGACAAAGGGGAAATACATGTGCTTCAGTATGCCAAATTCATTCTCTATTAGAAAATAATTATTTAGTTGTCTGTGCCAAGGTGAGAAAAGGAAACTTCACAAGTATTAGACGCACAGTCCTCAGTGCATTTACTGAGTACGTGCCATGAATATACTGGCCTAGTTTGGGCACATGAAGTTGACAGTACTTCCCTGTATGAAAACATTGTGTAGTGGAGGAAAATCTGTAACGGGGGCTCTGATCCACATGAATCTGGACAAGGGTATATGACCTGAGCTTTTTTGTTTCACTTTGAAACAAAATTATAACAATTTTCTTAAAGAAAGTAGTATTTTCTAACAAAGATTGTAAGCAACAACACCGTACTAAAGTTGATTCTCAGCAACTACTATATAAGACATATGAAGTAACATGAAGTAGATTATTATGTGCCCAGTTCTCGGAAACTACAGAGACTAAAGAAAAACCGAAGAAAGGTTTATGCCATCCATATCCGTAGTACAGGCATTTATATTTCTTTTTGTCAACATAGCAGGTCATCATTGCATTACTGTATTTATTTTAGCATTTAGTATAATATCATACATATGTGTGTATATCTCACTGTGAGATATACATATATGTATAAATATATATATAAAACCGTTGCCATCGAGTCGATTCCGACTCGTAGTGACCTTATAGGACACAGTAGAACTGCCCTATAGAGTTTCCAAGGAAGGCCTGCTAGATTTGAACTGCTGACCTTTTGGTTAGCAGCCATAGTTCTTAACCACTACACCACCAGGATTTCCACAGTGGCAATGGTTTTTTTTTTTTTTTTTTTTATATATAGACACAGATATGTCTCAATGTTTTGTTTTGTTTTGTTTTGTTTTGTGCTGTGTGCATACTATAAATAAGGAAACTAGTCTACATTGAAGTCTGAATGAAATAGACATAGACGATTAACTATTTTTTCTAGTAAACTCCAGTTAGGTAGTAAACAGCAGACTTAAGAAATAGGCTTTTTATCATGATAACTGCAACAAATATATGCATTGTTAAAAGCCCACTTTTTACATTAAGGTAGTAAAAGAAGGGAGCACTCTCCTTTTGCTAAAAGATATTTCCAGACACCCTCAGAAAACATCATATTTAAGGGAGAAGTAACAGACGTATTCTCCAGGAAGTCAAAGGCCAGGAATGTATGATCAATAATCAGTTTTGTTCTCAAAATCCGGGCCAATTCATTAAGATAAGATACAAATAAGAGGTAACAATGAAGTAATAAAATAAGTTGCAAAACTACCCTGATAGGAGTGAAAAATTGTTTTTACTTGCAGTTGATATGATTGTCTTTCAACTTTCCGAGTTGAAAAGATGAAGTTTTTATAGCATAATAGTTAGGATTCTGTTAGCTATTTTAATCACTAAGTAGAATTAGAACGAGAAGTTGATAACGAGGCAGGGATATATGTATGTTTTATAGAAGCTTATAAAAATTACACCTTAAGTGATGTTTTACTTTACAAGACAGCATGCTATTGTCCTAAATGTGAAAATGAGGATGGCCATGAACTACTATTTCATTCAATGCCATGCTTATGTATACCTTCATCCAGAAGTTAATTAAGATGTAGAGAAAGCTGTGTTTTATTTTTTTACAGGGCTTTGCACTGGTTCAAACTAGTTCAGTCATGGTCGACAAAGCAAAACCGAAGCAGACCCAAATTTTTAAAAGAGGTGTGAATCGGAACCATAACTGGAATGGGAAGAATTACAGGTTGAAATCTGGAATGGGAGACTCAGAAGAGGTGTAGTGAGCCCTTTCAGGGGTCTGATGCAGAAGATTGGATTATTGGCAGCATTGTGGAGAATAACACACATTCAAAATAGCATGGCTGGCTGCCATCTTTGAGTAGGGCACCATTGTTTCCAACATTTCTCAAAATCTGAGGGGCAAGAAATTTGGTTGCTCTGCAACACATAAGCTGCCCTTGTTTTCTAAGAGGGAGGTTAAGTTCCTAGCAGGGCTTTGCGACCTGCGATTTTTCTCATGCCGTTTATCATTCTGGAACACCCAAATGTTAAAAATTTGTGTCTGTTCCAGTGTTGCTTCCTTGATCATGTCTGAACAGGGAAAAACAGATTCAAAGCCCGGGTTTTCTAGTAATTTAATATTATGGTGTATGAGAACAAACTACAAAGTATGTCATAGTTGCTGAATGTGAATCTTAAAGAGAAAGCATCCATATAAGATACAGAAACATACATGTACATGTGCTTATCTGCATATATATGTGTGCATGTGTATATACACATATAAATACATATATATGCATGCCCTGTTCAAAAGTCAATATATTAACATAAGACAAAGATTACAGTTTTGAAATAGTTATAATTTTGCAAGAATTTTTTGATATTTGAATATTTTACATTGATTGGAAATATTGTCAGGGATTGTTTGTTTCATAGACCCCTTCAGTTAGGCTTGGTGGTTAGGATATGAATATTCTACTTCTTTAGTAACAATAAACAAAGAGCAAAGATCTTTTTAAAAGCTCCTTCGACTGTTTTCAGAAATTCTAGTGCTAGACCTACCCAGATAAAAACACATCAAGAGGCTAGAAGGACCCTGGAGGTCATGGTCCCCAGACCTTCTGTTAGCTCAAGACAGGAACCATTCCCAAAGCCAACTCTTCAGACAGGGATTGGACTGGATCGGAATTGACTCAACAGCAGCGGACGGGGTTATAAGACAGAAAATGATACTGGTGAGGAGCGAACTTTTTGGCTGAAGCAGACACATGAGACTATGTGCGCAGCTCCTGTCTGGATGGGAGATGTGAAAGCCAAGGGGGACAGAAGCTGGCTGAATGGACACGGAAATACAGGGTGGAGAGAAGGAGTGTGCTGTCTCATTGCGGGGAGAACAACTAGGAGTATAAAGTGTAAGGTGTATACAAGGTTTTGTATGAGACACGGACCTGATTTGTAAACTTTCACTTAAAACACAATAAAAATATTTTTAAAAACACATCAAGAAATGTCTTTATACAGAAAAAACTTTGGAGAAGTTTTTAATTTCTGAAATAAAAAACACACGCTAATGTGTTTTTTTAATCACTTAATATAAAATAGGAGTGAAATGTAAGCTGACAACCTCTCTTGCCTCTTGCTCTGACATCTAAGCCCCCTACACACAAAGCAAATCACAGTTAGAATGAGATTATGATGCAATGATCTCGTTGTGAACGCTGCATTATGGCTCAGGCAGTGCAATAAGCGGTCCCTTGGCACTTGTGCTCATAGCAATTTGAATTTCTCTGATAGCTCAGTTTGATTTATGTCATATTTCAGACTTTCTTCATCAAGGGAGAATACTGTCAAGTTCATGAGAGTTTTGCAACCAAGATAAAGGAGGGAAAGGAGAGCATTTCGAGTATACAGGATTTTGTGGTTTGTTATGATTTCAGGCTTTAAAACTGAATTGGTTGCAAAATTACCTTTGACGGTTTTATTCAATGTCATCTTGGTACTGAATAAAAAAACTACTGGTGTTTATTAGGAAATCATCCATGGGTTTATTCAGCCCTCAATTCACATGCAAAACACCTGTTTGAAGAATAAGTGTTAAGGTTTAAGTGTTAATAGCAGAATAGACCTTCAGCAGCGATCAGTATAAAACTCTGCTGTTTATCTTTTTGAAACTTCTGTTCTGGCAAACAGGTGGTTTCTTATACCTGCAGTATTTCATTTCCTCAAGCACAGCTGTGTTAGAAAATGTCTGATTTTATGAACCACATGTCAGACTTGGCAACATTTTTATAATGGACAGGAAAAAGCAAATCGTATTGCTTCATTTATTTTTCCTATAGCAGCAAAGTAAATTCTCAGATTTAATATTACTTGCTTTCTTCATAGTCAACTTTTGTAATATAAGCAGCTGTTTCTCTAGAAATATGGACAATAGCATAAATTCATCCCTAAATTCCTATGCAAAATAAAACACTGCTGATGAAAGCTTTTTTTTTCCTGTTTTATTATTATTATTATTCATAAAATTCCCTAGGTGTGCATTGTGCTTTATAGAACATATAAAAAGACAAGGTCCCTGCCACAAAGAGTTTATAGCATAACCCAAGGAACACACCATGTAAAAGAGTACAGATACAGAAAATATCTACTATTTGGGGGCAATCACATGAGGATGGATAAAAAATAGATATTAACCAAGGATACAGAGTCACAAAAGATACTTTAGTTGTTGTAGATTTTAAGGCAATTTGTTGGGCAAGGGTAAAATAATTGAAAGTGATAAACAATAAAATTGGTAAAGGACCAATTGAAATATCATTTTGAAATTCCCCATAGTCTTATGAATTATGTCCACAGAAATCCAAATGCTTTCATATATTCTGCTCCTGAATTACAATAGTTATATCTTACCTTCCATCTCCATAATATGGAGGTTGATTTGAGTGTCTTAGAGTTAACATTTACTTATGTTATATTGCATTCTATAACCATAGAATTACATAAATTGAAGAGAGTTTTTAATTCCAAACTCTTCAATTAACCAAACTTAGTAAAGTAAAATACAGAAAGGTTACATTACTTTTTCAAGACTACTGAAGTAACTACCAGTATAGCTAAACTAGAACCAAAGTTGCTGTTTTCTAATTCAATTTTTTTTTTTTTTTTAAAGAATGTACCATCATTCCCTTCTTTAATAGCCTGGAATAAACATTAAAATGGGAGTTCAAACACTGGACCCTGCTCTCAGTTACACTACCTTAAAAGTCACATAATGTCAGGCAAGAAATTATCTCCTCTAAGATTCAATTTACTCATCTGTAAAATGGAAATGTCAATAATATTAACATTTTATGTCTCAGATTAAATGAAAAGCAAAAGTGGATGTGAACATACCATTCAAAAAAAAATGAGAATAAAATAAATGCCTTACACAGTAAAACCCTGGGATGTTGACATTAAAAAAACTGTGCTTGAACCTGTCTTTGAAATGAGCACTCAAATTGGTGAGAATATAGAGGAAATTCATGAGCAGAAGGAGAGCTGGCAGTAATATACATAATGTCTAAGAAGATGTTCTTGCCTAACTGAGCACTCATTCATTAAACAGTTGAATCACCATGTACTAGCAGAACACGCCAATGTACCCAGGCCAGCCCTGCCCTCAGTGAGCTGATGGTCTCATGGAGGAGGTCAATTATAAAACAAGTGGACTTTTAAATAAGGCTTTGTAATTTGCACAAAGTGCTACAGAAAAAAAACATAATGGTATAAAATGCAACAGAGGTGAGGGTAGGGCTGGAGAATGAATTTAAATTTAGCATTCAGGGAAGGGCATTTAAGCCTAGACTGGAGGATGAGCAGGAGTTAGGGAAGCCAGGAGCAAAAGGAGGACAGTTACAGTGGACACTTTCAAGAAGGCCAAGGGTAGAAACAAAGGTAGTTTATTTGAGCAACTGGAAAAAGCCAGTGTGACAAGAAGAGTGAACAAAGGCAGAGTAACCTAGATGAGTTTTTAGAGGGAGCATGCGGTTTATTCCATATTATGCAGGGTCTTTCAGGCCATGTTAAGGAAGTTGAATTTTACTCTAAGTGCAATAAAAGGCCATTGAATTCTCTTAAAAAGGCAAACCTCATGAATTGATTTAGGATTGACAATTACAGCTGTGAGTGGTATAAGGAAAAAGGATGATAAAAGACAAAAAGTGAAAGTAAGAAGACTTGGGGTTCTTGCTATGCCGCAGGTGGGAGGTTCTGATAACATGGCCTAGCACACTGGCAGTGGATTCAATGGAGAAAAAAGTGTGTTGTTGTTGCGTGTCATCAAGTAATTCCAACTCATAGAGATCCTATAGGACAGAGTAGAACTTCCCTACAGGGTTTTTCTAGGCTGTAATCTTTTTTTTTTTTAATCTTTAGAGGAGAAGATTGTCGGGTCTTTTCTCCTGAGGAGCAGCTGGTGAGTTCAAAAAACCAACCTTTCATTGCACCACCAACGTTCCTGAAGAGAAGGATATAAACCCTAAATATAGTTTGCAGGAAAAATAAACAGACATAGTGATATATTACGTAGGAGGGTACATTCAAGACGGGGCAAGAGGGACACTTCAAGAATGATTTCCACGGAGACAGGGCCAAGATGGCAAAGTAGTCAGAGACTTCCTGTGGTCCCTCTTACAACAAAGAAGCAAAAAAACAAATGAATCAACTCTATATGACAATCTAGGAGCCCTGAACATCAAAGACAAAGTTTAGGAGTCAGACTGAGCAGCAGGGGGAGGGACAGACAATTCAGAACCAGCTAGGATTTGCCAGACCTGACCTGGCCAGCACCCTGCAGGCTGGATCTGCCAGTGGGTGCGGGCTGAGGCAAGCAGTAGTGCTCCAGACACAGTTACCACACTGGGAGAAACAAAGTGGCAAAAAGTCTGCACAAGCCTGCAGAACCAGGAGAAAGCAGCACTAGATCTGCAAAAGTTAAGTACGAGCATCTAACCTACTGCACAGGATCAAAAAAAACCCTCTCTGGGAAGAACCTCTCTTGCATTTACCTACCCCGTCCCAGATCTACTCCCTCCCAGTCTGGCTTCAGTGACCGCCACATCCCCTGTGCCTGAAGTGGGACCCATTGCACCCTGGAGCCATTCTCCCAGCTTTGCAGAGGGAACAAATTAATGTACAAATAACAAACATGAAAAAATAATTTGCTAGCTCCCCTAAACTGAGACCTCAGAGCAGGCACAGCCCCTTTGCCTAGGCACAAGCTTAAGGGGTCCACAGACTTTGAACGCCTTTTACCCCTAGCTAGATCTGTGTGGGCCCATTTCAGCAGCACAGACCTTTATTAGCATATTACAACAGAGTACATACCTGAAGCCTATTTTCAACTGTGACAGCTAAGAAAGAGTGGCAGATTTGTGACATTTGACTTTGCCCTACCCATTAAACAGGGTCCTCACCTACCCACTTCAGGGGCCTGAGTACAGGTGGCTCCACCCACTCCATATAACCACCCAAGACAGAGGTCTGAGAATAAGTGGTGCCTCCCAGTCCTTACAGCCAACAGCACTGGCTGCTCAAAGTGCAGCTGCAAAATCCACCCACCTATGTACTCTAGGGATCAGGGACATATTTCCATCCAGGCACTCAGGGGCAGCCTTCAGCCCACTACCTTGCTCAGTGCATAACCCCGTACTGCAGCCAGATACCTGTACCTGCTCCAATCACCCCTATGTAGCCCTGCCCGTCTAGGACTGCAGGTGAGAGCTTGCACCACACAATCAGTGACTGATGATTTAGACCACTCAAGAAAAGTAAATGGAATCCTGGGCTCACATACCTAGTAACATCTCTAGACACCTGGTGATGTGAAGTGAGAGGTTCAAAGACACCAATAATCAAAGTAGCTTACACGATCAGCCTATTTAGGCATATCAAAACAAAACAAGAAGCTAGGACACAGTAAGCAAATATAAAATAAATAAATACAATAACTTATTGATGACTTGGAGGCAATGGTCAATATCAAAGCACATGAAGAGGCAGACCATGATGGCTCTGGCAAGTGACCAAAACAAAGAACTGTGAAACCTCCTGAGGAAGAAAAGGTCTTAGAATTACTGGGGGTAGAATTCAAAAGATTAATATAAGGAGCTCTTCAAGAGATTAGAAAGGAGTTCAGGCAAAATGGAGAACAAGCCAAGGAACATGTAGATAAAGCAACAGAGGAACTTAAGAAGGTTATACAAGAGCATAATGACAAATTTAACAGGCTGCAAGAATCTACAGAGAGACAGCAAATGGAAATTCAAAAGATTAACAATAAAATTGCAGAATTAGACTACTCCATAGAAAGTTATAGGAGCAGAATTGAGGCAATGGAAGTCAGAATTAGTGAGATTGAAGATAAAGCACATGACACCAATTTATTTGAGGAAAAATCAGGTTAAAGAATTAAAAAAAAAAATGAAGAAAACCTAAGAATTATGTGGGACTCTATCAAAAGAAATAACCTAAAAGTGACTGGAGTACCAGTATAGGAGGGGATAACAGAAAATACAGAGAGAATTCTGGAAGGTTTGTAGGTTTGTTGGCAGGAAACTTCTCTGATATTGCAAACAATGAGACGATATCTATCCAAAAAGCTCACTGAACTCCACACAGGGTAGATCCCAGAAGAAAGTCACCAACACATATCATAATCAAACATGCCAAAACCAAAGATAAAGAGAGAATTTTAAGAGTGGTTAGGGATAAATGAAAAGTCATCTACAAAGGAGAGTCCATAAGGTTAAGCTCTGATTACTCAGCAGAAACCATGTAGGCAAGAAGGCAATGGGATGACATATATAAAGCCTGGAAGGAAAAAAGTTGCCACCCAAGAATTATATATCTAGTAACTGTCTCTCAAATATGATGGTAAAATTAGGGCATTTCCAGATAAACAGACATTAAAGGAATTTGTAAAAATCAAACCAAAATTACAAGAAATACTAAAGGGGGTCCTCCAGTTAGAGAATCAATAACATCAGATAACAACACAGGACAGAACAACCAGATATCAACTCAGGTAGGGAAGTCACAAAAATACAGCAAAGTTAAAACACTGAAAATAGGGAAACAGATATCAATATGTAAAAGATGACAATGATAAAACAAAAAAGCAGAACTAAATAATGTAGCCATAGAACTTTCATATGGAAAGGAAGTCAAGGAGATATCAAGAAATAAAATATTGGTTTAAACTTAGAAAAATACAGGCAAATATTAAGGTAACCACAAATGAAACTAATAATCCTACAAATCAAAATAAAAAAACAGGAAAAATATAAAGACTCAGCAAATACAAAATCAACAACAATGAAAAAGATGAAAATACACAAAGAAAAACAACTTGGCACAGAAAATTAAGCAGAACAAAGAAACTGCCAAAAACACAAAAAAATACATCAAAATGACAGCACTAAACTCCATACCTATCAATAACTATGCTGAATGAAAATGGACAAAATGCACCAATAAACACAGAGTCACAGAGTGAATTAAAAAAAAGAAAAAAAAAACAAAACAGGACCTGTCTATATGCTGCCTACAAGAGACACACATTAGACTCAAAGACATAACTAAACTAAAACTCAAAGGATGGAAAAAAATATATCAAGCAAACAACAATCAAAAAAGAGCAGGAGTGGCAATATTAATCTCTGACGAAATAGACATTAAAGCAAAATCCACCACCAAGGGTAAGGAAGGGCACTATGTAATGATTAAAAGGTCAGTACACTAGGAGGACACAAGCATAATAAATATTTATACACCCAATGACAGGGCTCCAGAATATATAAAACAGACTCTAACAACATTGAAAAGAGAAATAGACAGCTCCCCAATAATAGCAGGAGACTTCAACACACCACTTTTGGTAAAGGACAGAGCATCTAGAAAGAAACTCAATAAAGACACGGAAGATCTAAACACCACAATCAACGAACTGTATCTCATAGACATATACAGAACACTCGACCCAACAGCAGCCAAGTATACTTTCTTTTACAATGCACAGGGAACATTCTCCAGAATAGACCACATATAAGGCCACAAAGCAAGCCTTAACAGAATCCAAAATATAGAAATATTACAAAGCATTTTTTCTGACCATAAGAGAAGCCACAAAAGCAGAAATCAATAACAGAAAAAGCAAGGGAAAAAAATGTAGACTGAACAACACCTTGCTCAAAAACCACTGGGTTATAATAGAAATCAAGGATGAAATAAATGAATCAAATGAGAACGAAAAAACAGTCTACCAGAACTTTAGGATACAGCAAAAGCAGTGCTCAAAAGTCAATTTATAGCAATAAATGAACATATCCAAAAAGAAGAAAGGGCCAAAATCAATACTTTAATGCTACAACTCAAACAAATAGAAAGAGAGAAGTGAAGGAAGCCCACAGACACCAGAAGAAAGGAAATAATACAAATTAGAGCAGAAATAAATGAAATAGAGAATAGAAAAACAATTGAAAGAGTTAACAAGACCAAAAGCTGGTTCTTTGAAAAGATCAACAAAACCAATAAACCGCTGGCCAAACTGACAAGAGAAAAACAGGAGAGGAAGCAAATAACCTGAATAAGAAATTAGATGGGTGATATCACAACAGACCCAGCTGAAATTAAAATAATCATAACAGAATATTATGAAAAATTGTACTCCAACAAATTTGAAAACCTAGAATTTCTAGAAACACACTACCTACCTAAACTGACACAAACCAGGGAAGGAAAAACTAAATCTATAACAAAAGAAGAGGTTGAAGAGGTAACAAAAAAAATCCCCAACAACAAGAACAAAAAAGCCCTGGCCCTGATGGCTTCAATGGAGAATTCTACCAAACTTTCAGGGAAGAATTAACACCACTTCTACTAAAGCTATTTCAGAGCAGAGCAAAGGATGGAATACTCTTGAACTCATTCTACGAAGCCAGCATAACCCTGATACCAAAACCAGGTAAAGACACCAAAAAAAAAAAAAAAGAAAATCACAGACCAATGTCCCTCATGAACTTAGATGCAAAAATCCTCAACAAAATTCTAGCCAATAGAATTTAACAACATATCAAAAAGTAATTCATCACGACCAAGTGGGATTGGTATGCAGGGATGGTTCAACATTAAAAAAAAAAAAAAAAACAATCAATGTAATCCGTCACATAAATAAAACAAAATGTAAGACCCACATGATCTTATCAATTGATGCAGAAAAGGCATTTAACAAAGTCCAACATGCATTCATGATAAAAACTCTCAGCAAAATAGGAATAGAAGGGAAATTCCTCAGCATAATAAATGGCATTTATACAAAGCCAACAGCCAACATCATTCTAAATGGAGAGAGTCTGAAAGCATTCCTCTTCAGAACAGGAACCAGGCATGGATGCCCTTTATCACCACTCTTATTCAACATTGTGTTGAAGGTCTTAGAGCAATTAGGCTAGAAAAGAAATAAAGGGCATCCGGATTGGTAAAGAGGAAATAAACATATCTCTATTTGCAGATGATATGATCTTATATACAGAAAACCCCAAAGAATCCACAAGACAACTACTGGAACTAATAGAAGATTTCAGCAAAGTTATCAAGATACAAGATAAACATCCAAAAATCAGTTGGATTCCTCTACACCAACAAAGGGAACTTCGAAGAAAATAACCAAATCAATACCATTTACAATAGCCACCAAGAAGATAAAATACTTAGGAATAAATCTAACCAGAGACATAAAAGACGTATACAAAGGAAACTAGAAGCCACTACTGAAAGAAACCAAAAGAGACCTACATAAGTGGAAAAACATACCTTGGTCATAGATAGGAAGACTCAACATTTTGAAAATGTCAGTTCTACATAAAGCGATCTACAGATAGAATGCAATCTCGATCTACATTTCAATGTCATTTTTTAATGAGGTGGAGAAACAAATCACTGACTTCGTATGGAAAGGAAAGAGGCCCAGGATAAGTAAAGAATTACTGAAGAAGAAGAACAAAGTGGGAGGCCTCACACTTTCTGACTTTAGAACCTATTATACTGCCACAGTAGTCAAAACAGTCTGATACTGGTATAACATCAGATACACAGACCAATGGAGCAGAATTGAGAACCCAGACATAAATCATCCACCTATGAGCAGCTGATAGTTGACAAAGGCCCAAAGTCCATTAAATGGGGAAAAGACAGTCTCTTTAACAAATGGTGCTGGCATACTGGCTATCCATCTGAAAACAAACAAACAAAAAAAATGAAACAAGACCCATACCTCACACTATGCACAAAAACTAACTCAAAATGGATCAAAGACCTAAATATAAAATCTAAAATGATAAAGATCACGGAAGATAAAATAAGGACAATGCTAGGAGCCCTAACACATGGCATAAACAGAATACAAAACATAACTAACAATGCAAAAACACCAGAAGAGAAACTAGATAACTGGGAGCTCCTAAAAGAATTGCTCATCAAAAGAATTCACCAAAGAGTAAAAGGACAAACTACAGACTGGAAAAAAAATTTTGGCTACAACGAATACAATCAGCATCTAATCTCTAAAATCTAGAAGATACTGCAAAACCTCAATAACAAAAAAGACAAATAACCCGATTAAAAAATGGACAACGATATGAACAGGCAATTCACCAACTGAGACATTCAGGTAGCTAACAGATATAGGAGGAAATGCTCATGGTCATTAGCCATTAGAGAAATGCAAATCAAAACTACAATGAGATACTATCTCACCCCAACAACAAAAACCAAACCCACTGCCCTGAGTTGATTCTGACTCATAGTGACCCTAGAGGACAGGGTAGAACTGCCCCAGAGAGTTTCCTGGGAGTACCTAGTGGATTTGAACTGCTAACTTTTTGGTTAGCAGGCATAGCACTTAACCACTATGCCACCTGTGTTTCCCTCCCCAACAAGGATGGCATTAATTCAAAAAAACACAAAATGATAAATGTTGGAGAGGTTGTGGAGAGACTGGAACACTTATGCACTGCTAATGGGAATGTAAAATGGTACACCACTTTAGGAAACAATTTGGCTTTTCCTTAAAAAAGCTAGAAGTACCATACAATTGAGCAATCCCATTCGTTGGAATATATCCTAGAGAAATAAGATATATGCACACCCATGTTCATTACAGCACTGTTTACAATAGCAAAAAGATGGAACAACCTAGGTGCCCATCAACAGATGAAAGGATAAACAAATTATGGTATATGCATGCAATGGCATACTACCCAATGATAAATAACAATGATGAGTACACAAAACATCCACAACATGGATGAATCTGGAAGGCATTATGCTGAATGAAATTAGTCGCAAAAGGACAAATATTACATGAGATCACTATTGTAAGAACTCAAGAATAGGTTTAAACACAGAAGAAAACACTCTTTGATGATTACAAGGGTGGGGAGGGAATTCACTAACTAGATCGTAGACAAGAATTATCTTAGTTGAAGGGAAGGACAACACACAGTACAGAGAAAGTCAGCACAACTGGACTAAACCAAAAGCTAAGAAGTTCCCCAAATACAACAAAACACCTCAAGGGACAGAGTAGCAGTGGTGAGGGTCTGGAGACCATGGTTTCGGGGAACATCTAGGTCAACTGGCAATAAAAAGTTTATTAAGAAAATGTTCTGCATCCCACTTTGGTGAGTGGCATCTGGGGTATTAAAAGCTTGAGAGTGGCCATCTAAGACACATCAATGGGTCCCAACCCACCTGAAGCAATGGAGAATTAAGAACACAAAGGACAAAAGAAAAATATTAGCCCAAGAGAGAAAAGGGCCACATAAACCAGAGACTCTATCAGCCTGAGACCAGAAGAACTAGATGGTACCTGGCTACCACCAATGACCAATCTGACAGGGAACACAACAGAGTCCTGACGGAGCAGGAGAAAAATGTGGTGCAAAACTCAAATTTACGTGAAGACCAGACTTAACGGTCTGACTGAGACTGGAGTAATCCTTGAAGACTTGACACATGAACTCTCTGTTAAGCCAGAACTGAGACCATTCCTGAAGCCAACTCTTCAGACAAAGATTAGACTGGACTATAAAACATAAAATAATACTCGTGAAGAGTGTGCTTCTTAGTTCAAGCAGATACACAAACCGAAATGGGCAGCTCCTGTCTGGAGGCAGGAGAGGGCAGAAAGGAAACAGAGCTGGCTGAATGGACACAGGAAATCTGGAGTGGAAAGGGGGAATGTACCGTCTGTCACATCATAAGGATTGCAACTAGGGTCACGTAACAATATGCATATAAATTTTTGTATAAGAAATTAACTTGGAGAACCCTGGTGGTGTAGTGGTTAAGTGCTACAGCTGTTAACCTAGAGGTTGGAAGTTCAAATCTGCCAGGCGCTCCTTGGAAACTCTATGGGGCAGTTCTTTACCCTACAGGGTCGCTATGAGTCGGAATCAACTCGACAGCAGTGGGTTTGTTTGTTTTTTTTTTTTTGGTTTGGTAAACTTTCATCTAAAGCATAATTTAAAAAAAAAAAAAAAGAATGCTTTACAATTTTTTAGATTGAGCATCTGGGTGAAAAAAGAGAAAAAAAATTGCTACGTACTGAGATTAAGGAAGACTGGCCAAAGTCCAAGTCTGTTCTGGGGCATAAGACTGTATTTATTTAGAATCCATTTTGCCCAAAATGATACCAAATTTCTTGTTAAGAATTTTTAAATGGAAGGAAGTAATCTAAGTCATTTAGACAAGAGGGTATGACAATTAACATTATGGATAGAATTTAATTATCAGATTGCATAATTTCTTTTAGAACGAAAACTAGGAGAATCCACTGGTTTTGTCAATCCATAGCTCCTAACGAGTGACTTGCTTTCAATAACATATTAATTCAACATGAGCAGCTGCTTCACAAGCAGCTTCAAGAGGATGGGAGTGGCAATGGGTGATACAGAAACTATTTGAGAAACCCTGAGAAATAGCTTTACTTGGTATAATCCCCAAGAACTGATACATGAAGGAAAAAGAAACAAAATACCTAGCCAATACTCGGTTGAATCCCTGGGTAATACAACAGTTAAGCTGAAAGGTTAGTGGTCCAAACCTGTCTAGTGTCTTCTCAGAAGGCAGGCCTGATGATCTGATTCCAAAAGGTGCAGCCTTGAAAACCCTATACAGCAGTTCTACTCTGCACACATGAGGTCATGCAACAACAACAAAGACTTCAGTTATTATTTATCACAAATCTGATCTTACTAACAGACACTGAAGTACCTATAAGAACTGATATTAAGGTATCTATAAGAACTAAAAAAGTGACACAATTGTGACAAAATCCTTTCAGTACAGGAGAAATCATTTGGATCTACCAGTTACTAAAAAGGAAGTAACTAAGTCTTTTGAAGATAATGTATAATTCACATATCCATTTGTTCCTAGCTAAAATCATAACATAAATTATAAAAGTAAATATAAAAATTTCCATACCTAAATCTCAGGAAATTATCCAAAATGATATTTTAAGATTGTCCCTTATTTATGATAAACTTAAAGAAACTATAAAACTTAAATCATGAAACCATGTCCTCTATTGATCTGCCTACATGTACAGAAGAAATGTCAATTTTAAAATATTGAATAAAATATAGCTTCCATTTAAACACTTCCTACTTCTTTTCAATTCATAAGTATAGAAATAATTTAAGCCATTTTTGCACATTATTTTATCTATCAATAGTAATTAACACAGTCTTAATCTGGCTGATGTTAATGACCACTGTTCTTCCGTAAATCCCAGTTAAACCAAGCTTATTAAGTGCTAATTAAAGGAAGTCTTATGTGTGCTGAATAAAGTAATGTCTGTTTTTAGTTTCTGGAGTTGGAGTATGTATTTTGTCTGATAACATAAAATGGGACAAAACTTTCCAAGTAAAAAGTTTATGGACTGATTATTGATTTCTAAGGAAATAGGCAAATGAAATAACTGATATCTTCTTTCTTCTTCCTAGGCATTTGTGCTTTTTAAAAATACAGCAATGTAATCAAAATTTGGTTGCATTATTTTCTGAACATGGTATGAGGGTCAGACTATAGCAAATAATAAAACTCCTTTTGGAAAAAATATTAGATTAAGATCAACTAGCGAAGTAAAGAATGTTGAGGGTGTGTAAAGGAAGGAATATTACGTATGGTTTCATATTATTGTTGACACGCTGGGAATACTGGAGAAACTCAGTTTTTTTAGAAGCTATTTTTTTTATGTATGTGTAGGAAACCCTGGTGGCATAGTAGTTAAGTGCTACTGCAGGTAGCCAAAAGGTCGGCAGTTCAAATCTACCAGGCGTTCCTTGGAAACTGCATGGGGCAGTTCTACTCTGTCCTATAGGGTCGCTATGAGTCGGACCTGACTTGACAGCAACGGGTTTAGTTATTTTTTTGTTTGTTTATGTATGTGTAAGTGGACCCCTGGTGGCGAAGTGGTTAAGCACATGGCTGCTAACAGAAAGGTCGGTGGTTCAAAGCTAACCATAGGCTTCTCAGGAGAAAGATGTGGCAGTCTGCTTTCTTAAAGATTTACAGTCTTGGAAGCCCAATGGGGCAGTTCTACTCTTTAAATATTTGTTTCTAATATAGTTTTGGGGTTCAGATTTCTAGGAAAAAAAATGTGAATTTGATGTTGTTTTTCCTATGGAGTCTATATGAGCTGGAATCAACATGACGATGGCAACAGGTTTTATATATGAGGAAACTAAGATACAGATGGATTAAGTGGGGGGTTGAAAATGACATAACAGTAGTAAAGGACAGTACTATGCTTTATACCCACACAATCAAGACACCAGATTTTGTGCTCCTAATGGTTAACCACTCTGGCACCATTTTTCAATTTTTACTGACATGTTCACATTCTCATTCAATTCTTATATTCATTCTGTCTCTCTGGCCCTTCCACCCTCACAAAGACTCCTTCAGAGACTCAGCAAATATTATAAAGAGTGCTAACAAAGTTTGGTGGAGTCTGAGGGTTACCAAACCAAAAAAAGAAAAAAAAACTCAGTGCATTGGTGGAAAGCAGAAGGCATGAAGATTAGGCATGTGTGAATTTTTGAAATTCAAGTCCAATGTGACTGTACTGAGAGACTGTTTGTGGCTACAAAAAAAAATGGATTCTTAGGGATGATATTTCAATGCATTACAAAATATTTAGTTCATTCATTAGCTTTGTTTTATTCTAACTCAGGAAAAAATAAGGAACTGGGTTCTGAATAGTGTAAAAGTAGACAGACATATACATACATAGGCAGACACATAATATATGAAACCATTGCCTTTGAGTCGATTCCAACTCATAGAAACCCTATAGGACAGAGTAGAACTACCACACAGAGTTTCCAAGGCTATTATCTTTACAGAAACAGATTTCCACATCTTTCCCTGTGGGGAGGCTGGTGGGTTTGAACCATTGACCTTTTGGTTAGTAGCCGATCATTTTAACCTCTGTGCCACCAGTGCTCCATAGATTGACTTGTTGTTGTCATTAGGTACCATCCAGTTGGTTTCGACTCATAGCGACCCTACGTACAACAGAATGAAACACTGCACCGTCCTGCACCATCCTCACAATCCTTGCTATGTCTGAGCCCATTGCTGCGGCCGCTGTGTCAATCCATCTCATTGAGGGTCTTCCTCTTTTTCGCTGACCGTCCACTTTCCCAAGCATGACATCCTTCTCCAGGGACTGGTCCTTCCTGACAACATTTCCAAAATACCTGGGATGAAGTCCTGCCATCCTCGCTTCTAAGGAGCTTTCTGGTTGTACTTCTTCCCAGAGAGATTTGTTCACTCTTCTGGCAGCCCATGATCTCTTCAATATTCTTCATCAACACCATAATTCAAAGGATTCAGTTCTACTTTGGTCTTCCTTATTTATTGCCCAGTTTTCACATGCATATGAGGCAATTGAAAGTACCATGTCTTGGGTCAGAGGCAGTCCTCAAAGTGATATGTTTGCTTTTTGACACTTTAAAGAGGTCTTTTGCAGTACATTTACCCAATGTAATACATTGTTTGATTTCGTGACTGCTGCTTCCATGAGCATTGATTGTGGATCCAAACAAAATGAGGTCCTTGACAATTTCAATATTTTCTCCGTTTATTGTGATGTTGCTTATTGGTCTGGGTGTGAGGATTTTTGTTTCCTTTATGTTGAGGTGTAATCCATACTGAAGGCAGTAATCTTTGTTCTTCATCGGTATGTGCTTCAAATCCTCTTTGCTTTCGGAAGCAGTGTTGTGTCATCTGCATATTGCAGGTTGTTAATAAGTCTTCTTCCGGTTGTTGTTGTCAGTCCTGATACTGTATTCTTTCTATACTGTATTCTCAAATTATTTGCTCAGCATACCAATTGAACAAGTACAGTGAAAGGATACAACCCTGATGCACACCTTTCCTGATTTTAAACCATGCAGTTGGTAACTGAGTGCTTTAACCACTGTGCCACCAAAGCTCTATCTCTTTATACATATACCTGCATATATATGTATACATATACCTGTTTCCATCAAGACTATTCCAACTCATAGTGACCCATACCTACCCTATACAGAGTAGAGCTGCCCCATAGGGTTTCCAAGCAGCGGCTAGAGGATTCAAACTGCCAATCTTTTGGTTTGCAGCCGAGATCTTAACCACTGTGCCACAAGGGTTCCATATATATATTGTTGTGCAATGGTGGAGCAGTGGTTAAGCACTTGGCAACTAAGCTACTAACCAAAAGGTCAGAAGTTCAAACCCACCAGAAGAAAGATGTAGCAGATGGTTTCCATAAAGTTTACAGCCCTGGGAACTCTATGGGGCAGTTCTACTCTGTCCTATAGACTCACTATGAGTCAGTATCTATTCAACGGCAATAGGTTAGTTTAAGTGTCAGTAAATCTAGAACCCAAGAGTGGTTAAAATTCAAAAAGGAATCAATATAAATATATACATGTATGTATAAAATATATGTATAAAAATGTATACATATATAAATGCACATACATACATATATATGTGTATGTATATGTATATCTTTATGAATATAGATGATATTTAAATGTTTGTATATAGTTCTGGGGTTCAAATTAGGATTAAAAAATGTGAATTTGGTGTCGGACAACATTTTCACAAAAATATGTTTCTCAAAACCAACTTGCATTGAGTATCAGATTGTTTTTTACAAACTAGGTAATATTATCCGGTTGATGACTTCCTTACCTATCTTTTATCAATTCATTTCTTTTTTACTCATTGTTTTTGTCACTTTTGTTTCTCAACATCAGAGATTTATACCCAACTAATCAGAATTCCTGGCTATTGACTAAATGTAATACCTCCTGTACTGCATGAGTTTATGATATGGAAATTTCAAACCACAAATCACTCTAGATTTCTGGGGGATAAGTAGATGTTACACAATTACTCCACAGTCGTCATCTCAAAAAGAAATGCTTACAAATAAATGACTCATTCAGGCTGATCATACTTGAAAACATCACAATACTGTGCTGAATCACATCTGAGAAAAATCACACAGAAAAACCAAATACCTCAAAGAGTAAAAGAGTTACAAAGTTTCCAACTACTCCATGGCTTGGTTTCAAAGGACCACATACTGCAAAATTAATATTATTAAAAATCAGATATCTAAATAAAAGATGTATATTCATTTTCTGTGTAGATTTCTCTCTTATCATTCATAGAAAATAGGTTTGGCAATGTAAAGAGAAGATAGTACCAGCAACATTTTCAATTACGGGCCTATATATTTAAAAGTAATCAATAAAAAACATACAGGAACTGACAAACAACTAGTCAATGGAATCATTTTTCCTGAAATATTTAGCAGTACCCTTTTAAAGGAATTGCTTGTGGTCAGTGTTACTTGTATTTTAGTCTTTTCTCTTGTTAAAATAGAATGGATGTCACATGCATTAATTTTTTAGCTGTCTGAGGAAGTTTTTCACACCTGCAATCAACCGTAAAGGAGGCTATAATTTTAACATATTTAAAACTCATCTTCCATCAGCTTTACCAAACAAAGTTTTGAAAGCCAATAGCTAGACAGACACAGGCAAAGACAGAGAGAGAATTCGGAAAACTATAAAAGGTATCTTCTTGCCCTTCCATAGCTGTCTTGTTAAGAGTCTCTCCCTGATAAACAAAAAGAAAACCCATTCCTTATTATGAAGTGATCATTTTTGAGAATTTATGTCTATAAAAAAAAAAAAAGGATATGTGTGTGAAGATTGAATATCAACATGGATTAAACCAAGTATTGGACACATCTTTCTTAGTTGATGGGAGAACTCGGAAACTGCTGAGTTACGCTTTGTGGCAAACATTTTGGAATGTTGCCAAGGCTGTTATAAACATTTCTGAGCTCCCTTTTCCAGGGAACTCTTTTAAAGATCAATTAGAAGTGAAAGTCTCTCAATGCAGGAGTTTTAAAATGTCAAGCTTGTATTACTTTTTTCCTTGTTGTGCATCAATGGCAATATTTCAAAACCTGTATTTTAAATTGATTACATTCTATAATTAAGCTATTAAAGGGAATAGAATGTACAAGTGGTCTAAAATTCACACTGCAGCATAATGGATTTTTTAACATTAAAAAAGTCAATTAGGTAAAAAATAGGAATGGCAAAGGGAGAAAGTATAAAGAAGGGAGTATAAACAGCTAGGAAGGTTTTATTTTGAAAGCATTCTCAAGTGCCTTTACTTATTTAAAAAAATATTTTTTAACAGTACAGGTCAACAGGTTAAAATTATAAATGCTTCATTTATGAATCAGAATTTTTACAAAGTATTCTATGGACAATGACAAAGAATCAATTATGAAGTCTGAACTTACAAAACAGTGGGCTACTCAAGAACTTGCTGTAAGATTAGGGTATACTTATAAAATGTATGAGTATAAATGAATACCTTACATGTATATAT